>NC_051288.1:5456009-5756009 GCF_015220745.1 Sebastes umbrosus
CTGGGGGTCGGGACCCTCAAAAGGAGTCGCGAGATAAATCTGAGGGGACATAAAAGGAGTAATGGAATGGAAAATAATAAGAAAAATCTTTTTATTACTGGATTGTTTTATCACTTCAGGCTTCTAATGTTAATTCAAATCAAACTAGTTGACATTTATGAAACGCCAACCAGTTGGAAGGGTTCACAATATAAGGATTTACATGGAGAAATGGCTATGTTTTAAGCATATCTCCTAACCGGACGTGCCAGATGGCTTGTTTACACAGAACCATCTGAGAAGCCGTCATTGGAAACTGTTTAGAAGAGGGCAGGTACTATAAAAAAAAAACTTGGTAGGTGATTGGATGAACCATCTGTCAATCCAACTCTTGCCGGAGCCAGTCAGGAGAAGAACGAAAACATCTTTCCCATCAAGAAAAAGCCTTCAGTGCCGTTCTTTGCTCTTCTTTCAATGAAGAAATTCTCTCCAGTTCTGGTATAACTGATGCTAATGCAGCTACGCTAATCTCTTTGGGAGATTGTTGTTGTTTTGAACATACAGTCGCCTACCCTTGTCGTCGCATCATACACACATAAGCCATGCCCGCAGTTGCCAGTAGCTCTTCACAGGACGCTGATTGGTCCGTGCTCTGGTTTGCCGGACACAAACGCATTACTTGAAGCCTGACAAGGTGGATTTTTCATGTGATATATAATCCCACGATTCTTGCGTAATATAGAATCCGGCTGCTGTGCAAGGTAATATATCTCCGTGCTAAACCCTTCAATCAGACATTGTAAGGACCTGATCACACCGAGACGCGTTGCTAGAAACGCATCGCCTGCAAAACCATTGTTTTCCTATGGTAGGACGTGTCTGGCGTGCGCTATTCTCTTGCGTCACGCCTCACGATTTTTTTAGCATTTTTAAGACATGCATAAAATATAATATATATATAATATAAAATATTCTCAACTTTTCAGCGCAAGGAGTGGAGTCGCAGGTTGCAAGCACACATCCCCACTCCATAGGTGCACCGCCGGTTTTTCCCGAAGTGCATTGCCAAGGCTTTTTTGAAGTGGCCGCGCCTGTAGTGACGCGTCTCAGTGTGATCAGCCCCTTGGGAATCAGTTAACAGCATGAGCTCGGCATCAACAGTGGCACTAGTCCCAAAAACAGGACGTTACAGAAAGGGTTTTGATATAAACCGAAATAAATGTCTGAATCATTTCCTTGTCCTGCTGTCCTCAGATGGTTGCGTACTCACTGGGGATGACTCTTTATTGGTGTGTTGATTATCATCTACCTCAAAACCAGGTACTTCTTCCTTTTCTCAAACTCTTTCTAGCGTATTCATAGTAGTTGCGGTATCATCCATTTTGCTGTCACTTGTTTCCTCCCAGCCGGTCCAGCTGAGTGCAGAGCTGGAGGGTTTGCTGCTGAGCATGTGCGAGGACATAGTGGTCAGACGGACCGACCTGCTCACGGTGCTGGAGACCTGCGAGCTTCACCACAGGGCCTCGATGCTGCCTCCTCCCGAACGACTCGTCAGGCAGCTGGTAGAAGACGTCTACAGAAACTCGGTGAGTGGATTTTGGTTTGGTTTCAATTGCCTAGGTGAGGTCACGTTTGGTTTCGAGAAGTTTTAGATTTGTTTGTTTTTTGTTGAGTTTACTGATAGCACCAACTCTCTCTGCTGGTTTTCTTGACCTGAACAGTGATGTCTTTTGCAGGTTGATCATGTGTCCATGGCTGAAAACGGATCCCGGCTAACAGACCGCAGTCAAATGATCAGGGACAGATTACACAGTAAGAAACTGATCCCTTCTGTTAGATTTAAAGTCCAACTGAAATTAAATTGCATTTTTAATAGCTCTACATTTTAGGAAATAGGCTTATTCACTTTTATTGCAGAGAGTTAGATGAGGAGATTGATACTACTCTCATGTCTTTATGCTAAATATGAAGCTACTGCCAACAGGTAGTTACCGTAGCTTAGCATAAAGACAGGAAGCAGGGGGAAACAGCTAGTCTGGCTCTGTACAAAGGTAATTCAATTTGGCTCCAAAGCAGACTTAGAAAGATCTACTTTGTTTAATCTGTACACAAAGTTGTGCAGAAAAGACACTGCTCCCGGCCAGGAAACAGTCGAAGGCACATAATCCACTATAAAACCACGACATGCCATTTTTACATTTCCATTTTTTTCTACAGAAAAATGTAATATAATGTCAGTGAGTTAATGTCGGTAATTAGTGAGCTAATAGTGCTGATAGGCAGTTTTTTAATCTTTGGTCAGACCGAAGCTAGCTGTTTCCTTGTTTCTAGTCTTTGCGCTAAGCTAAGCTAACCGGCTGCTGGCTGTCGCTTCATATACCACTATTATTTCTGTATGGTGAATATGAAGCAACTATCCGCAGCCAGTTAGCTTCGCATATGACTGAAAGCAGAGGGAAACAGCTAGCCTACCACCTACTAGCACCTCTAAAGGTTGCTAAGTAACATATTTATTAGCTAGTCATGCTAATTTCTTCACCTTTGGACAGAGCCAGGATAGCCATTTCCCCCCCTTCTCCCAGTCATAGGCCACGCTAAGCTAACGGACTAATGTTTTTTAGACATTTACCATGCCAAATGTGAGAGCTGTAATATTGGCATGTAATGTAAGGTATTGCATACCAATTTGTTTTTCAGGAGGCTCTTTTAGCAACTCAACATGGGCGCTGAAGAAAAAGATTTCTAGAACATTCTCCGGAGCAGCTTATCCATGCGAGCCCACAGGGTATGAAGCATTACACACATGATAACAGACAAGACACAGTATAAACATATGGTGTTTACTTCAAAATGAACCAAATTCAAGTAAAGTTTGATTTTATCGCTTAAATGATAAAAACAATGAGTAAAAAGTAAAAAGAAGAGAGTGCTGGAAAGACAAACCCCTCCACAGGAGAAGGAAATTAAATGTGTGATGGTTTGAGCCATCGTGTCATGAGTGACGGATCTCACCTCCCATCAGACTCAGAATGGAAAACTCATTTTTTCAGCCCCTGTAGTCCGTACATGGATGGTAATCGAAACGCCAACTCGAGATCCCTCGCACAGTTCGATTCCTCGATGAGTCTGAATGACAAGAAAGTGAAGGTGGGCAAGAGTATTATATCATGTTATATAATATAATATAATGAAAACATAATATCTCATCACACATTTCATTAAAACCTTGTTTTTTTATTATTTATCCTCTGTTGCAGGACATGGGTCCTGAGTTTATTAGAATGTTAGATGAGCCGCTGGTTGTCTTGGAGCTGCCTGGATCCATCGTGGTGAGTTCTGCAAAATAGAAATTAAATTGTGAGAGTTTGACAGTAGTTTGAAGGGCATAAAGAATAAAGCATTATTCTGCAACATGCATGAATAATTTCTTACCTTATTTATTTCTGTCCTCTAAATTCTTTTCTCCCACCTCGCAGTCAAAGAAAGGGAAATCTCCAATCACTCAGAGAGAGCTGAGTGTGGTGATGCCAAACGGTCAGAGCATCCTGGTCAAGTGTGAGGTGAAATCCAGAGGAGGGGACGTCTTTGACATGATTGTGGCTCACTCCAACCTGGTGGAACATTTCTACTTTGGCCTTGCTTATATTGACGGTAAACAGGTTTAAAAGAAATAATGAGTCTTTCTGAAGGGCTCCGTTTTTGTCTAATTGTGGCACGTTTGTAGTGATTTATTTGAGCACTAGAGCATTTTGAGGTCATTTATACATGTGATGTATATGTGAAACACACCAGAAGCCCGTTGTATGGGACTTTATGGTGTCGGTAGACTACAAGTCATATATTATTAATGTCAACTTACAATTTTCTTTGTTCTTTTCTCTATTCTCTGGTCAGATAATGAGTTTTACTTTGTGGACAACGATACCAAGATTTCCAAAGTTGCTCCAGATAGCTGGAAGAAAGTGCCTACAACCACCCTTGTCCTTTTCTTCAGGGTCAAATTCTTTGTCAATGACATTTCTCTTCTTTTGTAAGTATTTCCCCTTTTCTCGTATTTTTACCAAAAAATACAAAAATAATAATTAGAAAATGTAAAGTACGGTTGAATCTTTAATAGTGTATGGTCTTCTCTGTCAGGCAAAAACAGACCCGCCACAAGTATTACCTCCAGCTCAGGAGAGACCTTTTGGAGGACAGGCTGTCCTGCCATGAGGAGACGGCTCTGTACCTGGGAGCTCTGGCCCTGCAGACGGAGTGTGGAGACTGCATGCCTGAGGTTGTGCACCACACATTTGAACAAAACATGTAAATACCTAGGTATAATTAATACAACAACAAAAATATTTATGGGTGCCACATACAGCATTTTGAAACATTGACATGTCATTGTTCAACCGGATCTCATGGGAAGGCATGTAAATATGACATTACATGGCGCGTGTCATTTGTATGTCTCTTTTCATGCCACGCAACAAAACTATGGTAACAGCTGCAGTTAGGATTGGGCAACAAAACTGCTCACTAATGTTTGAAAAAAAACATCATGACTGTGCTTAAAATAAGCACGTAAACTACGTACAAAAACAACATGACAGAAGTACAGAAAACACGTCACAAACATCATTAACATAACTTCAAAATTACTCAACACTTTGGGAAACAAACACCAGTTTCACGGTTGAAAGTCCTGTGGTGGTTGGACCCGTCCACCTCCTCTCCCGCCCACCATAAGCAGCTCTCTCACTTTTTATTCTACATCACTAGCTCTGAGCGTAGTATATTTACATGGATGTGTTTACATTGCTGTCAATACAGACTAAATGGCGTACAAATGACTTGGCAAAAGCAAGAACGGCGTTCTTATTGCACGTGATATGACTTGCAAATTACTGTGTCATTCATACGCCCTTAAGTTTGTAGTGTATAAGTTCCTCTAAATATTTTGTCTAAAGGTTTTGATCTGTCGTGTTTAGGTATATGGTAGGAACTACTACCGCCCTGACCAGTATGTCTCCAAGAGCGTGATGGAGAAACGTGCCTTGCCTCACATTCAGGGGGAGCTGCTACGACTTCACACCAACAACGCTCAGATGCTCACCGACGAATCAGAGCTCGAGTTCCTCAAGGTAGCAAAATGGTCAAATTTGATAATGGAAATTCATATCTAGCGGTACAACTACGACTACCATTAACATCATATGAAGTACAGTCACCACTCTCTATTTGTCCCTTTAGGTGTGTCAGCAATTGCCTGAATACGGCGTGTTGTTCCACCGTGTGATGCGTGAGAAAAAGCCCTTAGAAGGAGAGATCGTCATTGGGGTTTGTGCCAAAGGAGTCAACGTCTACGAGGTTAAAGATGGCGGCAGATCCACCAATCAGACTTTCTACTGGAGGGAGACGGCAACAATCTCTTCTAACGTGAGCGAAGGGATGATGATTTAATCCCTCTTATTGAAATAAAATTGCTGCCAAAATAAAAATGTGGTTGGTAATAGAAATGTCACAAGAACCGATACTTCAGTACCAAGTTGGTGGCAAAATTCCAAAAAACGTGACGGTACTCTTTTTCTACTGTACTGCAGGTATCATCGGGGCTCGAGCCTAGCAGTGTCCCGATAGAAAATGTGTTTGGAACACATCCAAGGGACGCACCCTCTTTTTTCGCTGATATTGCTACATTGCGAACAACAAATCCGTGCTGAAATTGGCAGGACGAGAGCTAGTTAATGTTAGCTGTTAGCTCCGTGCGGGAATGTGTTGCTTACTGGTTGCTAACAGCTAACGTTAGCTATCCCTCATCCTGTCAATGTCAACACAGGAGGTGCCATTATGATGCGTTCAGGCGCTATACAGTAAAAATGAAGTAAAAAAGGGTAAATTCTAACGTTACCATGATGTGTTTAAATTTAATCTTGGCGAGAAACTTGAATAAATCCAGTTGTATGAAGGAGATGTTTTCACAGCAATATAAAATTGATAATAGAGAGGGAATTATGACCTGATTAACTTACTAACAAAAACCAGTATGCAAAGGGTAATAAAGGAATGTACTGTATGTTGAAGTAAATAGGATTTATTGTTTTACTTTTGTTTTTACCGTGGTATCGTACTGGTATCGAGAATCGTGGAATTTAACTGCTATTGGTATCGACTACTAAATTTCTAGTATCGTGACATCCGTAGATGGTAGTGACGTTTGTTATTTTTCTGTGCGTGTTATTCCCTAAAAACTTTTTTCTTCATGTGCTTGCAGAGGCGTAAATTTGTAATAGAGTGCCGGGGCAGCAAGAAGAGGTACACCTTCATCACAGAGAGATCGAAGGTGGCCACATATCTGTGTAACCTCTGTTCAGCCCAACACAAGTTCAACAATGAGATGAGCTCTCGCCAGCTGAGCCACAGCCTGGTTTCAGGTCAGTCGCTGCACCATGAGTATTGCCAAAGCCAGCTTTTTGAGTTGTAGGACTCAGAAAAGACATTAGTGGAAAGACAAAACTGGTGACTTCTCTTGCGGACTGTTTCCACTCCCTAAACATACCTTCTCCATGTTTCTTTATCTCCAGAGGAGAACATTGTGCAGTACGCGGCAGTGTGTCGCGCACAGAGCAGCCTGCACAAGTCCTACTCCAGTTCAGAGATGCCACAGGATGACAGCGGTCTGACCACGCCTCAGGACGAGCCCCTGAACAAGCTGTGTGATGACGTCAACGCCAGGATCGTGGCACGCATTAAACAGCAGCGCCTCAATGAGCAGAGGTACTTAGCCATTTAGCTAGCTCATGCTAATTTCAGTTCTTCTCCTGCTTATTCCACAAAAAAAAGCAGCAGAGAACGGAATTGTGTAATCGCTCTATCACTATTATCACGTTGTTTTTCTGCGTTTTTTCTGCAGTACCTGCTCCAGCAGTCAGCGCAGCAGCACTGGTATGCATTCCCCGGCCTGCTCTCAGAGGAGCGGATCTGAAGCTCTTTCTGGCTCCCCAGCAGCCAGAGGTATGGCCTCTAAGTTTACTACTCATTGTTTCTACCGGATGGCCTACAAACAAGCAACAGGATCAAAAAAAGTCTCTGCAACTTCTTCCGTTGCCTGTAGAGCTGAGAAACAAGGGGAACTGGGTGTACTTTGGGTTAAAAATTCAGACAAGAGTTGCGAACTGTTGAACTTTTTGTGGGCCATCAATAATTCAGTGCTGACAGTAGTTGTGTGATGATGCACTTTCAAAATGCCACTGCTTTACCTCATTAATGATGGATGAATGATGCATCTTTTTATCGATTCTTATTTTAGGAAGAAGTTACATTTTAAATATGTTTACGTGTTATTGTACTTTGTGTCTTACAGATACCCCAACAAAACTAGGGTCATCGCCAGAGAGAGAAGTCATATGTGTTTCTTTAAAGAAAGACCCAAAGCTTGGCCTGGGTAAGCTGATCACACTTATAAACAATACACAGCATCAACAGAGAAGATTGATTTCCAAGAGGAATTGTTAAGATTTTGATGCACTAGTCTACCACTACGGCCAGTGATTAGTTTAGTGATTCTATTTTGAACAGGGGGGGATGGACCCATTTTGTTTCTAAAGAGCGACGAACACCGCGTATGGAGGAAGTCGGGGTGGATGGGTGGGTCAAAAAATACCAGACTTTCTCCCGGGAGACCGGTGTTCGTACCCCGTGTGAAACCAGTAGTCAATGTTGATTTATTTGTTACGGAACTTCTGTACTTAAGTTACGCCACTTCCAGAGTTATTATAACCCAAACCACAAACTTTTCTTAAACATAACTAAGTAGTTTTGTTGTTTAAACCTCACCAAGTCGATCTTTTCCTAAGCGTAAGTAGTTTTGTTGCCGTCATGTAACTTCTGTACTTAAGTTACGTCACTTCTGGAGTTATTTTAACCCAAACTACGATCTTTTCCTAAACCTAACAAAGTCGTTTTGATGGCTAAACCTAACCGAGTTTCCTGTGAAGACGGAGGTTTATTTTGAAAAGACCGAAGCGGAAATTGACACGTGCGTCACATGTTGCTGGACATTCGTAGGAAAATACACGAAAAATTAGGAAAAACTTTTCGTAAGCTATCATACGAACCGTTGTATGAGGACACATTGATACACGGCAGGCTACTGATATTTCAGAGCCACGGTCGGGGCTAAAGAACTTGCACAAACCTCAGTCAGATAAAAGATCAATGAGTCAGGCAGACTAAACTAACATATTCAACTAAACAACCCCTCTGCCCCTGCACTCACTCTGCTATAGGGGATGGAGAGGGGGGATGGCAGGTTAACAAGGGGAAGGCATTTTGGTCATTTTGCCAACAAGGGGGAATGGCATCCCCCCCTCATATCGCCTGCTGACTACAACCTGCTTAGGATGCCTTGTAATAACTGCTGTTACTAATGTCATCCCTTTACTTTTATGTTCAGTACGTTTCTAGTGCACATTCACATTCTTTTCCTTGATTTTCACAGCACTCGCAGCAAAATACACGAACAAAGCTGATAGGAATAAATGTTTTAGATCATGTAAGCACTCTGGCAGTAGTTATGTAAAGTGATGAATAAGTCATAATCTTACAGAATCTCTACAGAACAAAGTCCTTTCTTAGCACAACTGTGGTTTGTGTTCATACAGGTGTCGTGATAGTGGGAGAGGACACCGTGGGCCATTATGACTTGGGCGTCTTTGTTGCTTCCATTGTGCCTGGCGGACCCGCTGATAAGGACGGACGCATCCGACCAGGTAGAGAATCATGTGGACATTTTTTTACTTCCTTAACAACGCTGTGTTCAATGTATTGCTGAAGTTCCACCTTTGACTGTTTGCAGAAGTTTGCTTTCCCATTTAGAAATCAAACTTTGCCCTTATCAGTTCTTCAGTCAACCGTGTTTTCCCTAATGGTAGATACCTCATTTTGGTGCAGACAGAATCGATATATTTGCTTCATTTGAGTCTATGTGGAGGTAGAAGGAAGTTACCGCTTTTATTGTTGTAGTCTGAGTAAGGTAACGTCATATCCGTTCCGTATCCTACAACCAAAACAAACAGCAGCCAGCCGCATTACATGTCCCTTATAAATTAGAAATAAAATACCACTAATTTGTGAGGGAAATGTCTTCATTCTTAGATTTTTGGGTTGCTGGAAAAAATTTAATAAATAATTCGTGACAATGACTGATATATTTGACTTCAGGACATCTCTGACTATATACCTGCTGAAAATCAAACTTTCTTACTGTATTAATTTAGATATTTTCCAAAGTTAAAGTCCCTAGAAGTGTATGATTCAACTTTTTCCCGTGGTCTAGTGTTATAAAAGTTAATAAAAATCCTAATAAATCCTAAATCGAATCGCAATACATATCGAATCGGCACCCAAGTATCGCGATAGTATTGAATCAGAAGATAGGTGAATTGTCCCAGCCCTAATGTTTTCCCCTAAAAGATGCCACTAATTCTCATATTTTAATTCTCAATACTCATTTTAGTGCAGACTCCTTAAATATGTCCAATTATCTGGTTGATAGGTGTTTTTCTTTTAAATTCATCCGGTATCTTTTAAGTAAATGGATGCAGAGAATGTGTAGTAAAGTGCAAAAGAGGACAGAGAGGGTATGGGAGGTGTCTGTGGGATTCGGTCAAAGGCCTTTGGGGGTCACACGTGGGTTCAGAGGTGCTGGGGAGGTCTTGAAACTCCACTGTTACCGGACACCAGCACCATTTCACTGTGACCTTTGCCTGCAGGTGGTCGTCTGATCTCTCTGAACCACATCAGCCTGGAGGGCGTCACCTTCAGCGAGGCAGCGGAGGTCATGCAGAGCAGCCCCGAGGAGGTGCAGCTCATTATCTCACAGCCAAAAGGTGCTCTGTGTGTGTGTGTGTGTGTGTGTGTGTGTGTGTGTGTGTGTGTGTGTGTGGTTACTGTATGTGTGTAATGATACTGGGTCGGTGACCCTTGCCCTCCTTTGTTTACATGTAATGTTAGCAATTTATCCTATTCTACTGATGCACCTGTTCTGAATTACTAACATGTAAAACTGAGTTTTCCTTTCCCTTCTTTGTGCTGTATAGTGCCTTTTCTGTGGTTTTATTTAATAATATGTCAAACATTTAGCTTATTTTTATATCATCATCCCACTTGTTTGTCTTTGTGCAAAATGTCAGTTTTTGCTGACTCATCTTGCTCTCAAGGGTGTAAACAACTTCCATCCTCCACCTCTCATAATACAGTATAAAGCTTCAGACCCTTCTGATGTTAAACACATTATATTCCAAGTGTTAGGAAGGTGTTCTCTCCATCCATCATTTCTTTACATTTTAAACGCTAAAACAGCATACATCACAGTGATTTCGCTTATATCACAGCCGATATAGTGAAGCTATATGGACAACAATAAATTCAGATAAATTCTAAATACACTTATTTGCAATCTTGCCCAGAGTTAGATGAGAAGATTGACACCATTCTTGTGTCTGTGTGTTAAGTATGAAGTTACGGCCAGCAGCCGTTAACTTAGATTAGTTTAGCATAAAGCCTAGGCCAGGCTAGCTGTTTCCTGTCAGGTCATGTTTCCCGTCTGACAGGCAGCCTGGCTCTGTCCAAAGGTAACAAAATATATCTAGTAGCACCTCCAAATGTTGGTAATTAACATGTTATATGTTGTTGTTGTTTTTTTATCCGCACAAAAAAGTCTTGGTGCTAAGCAAAGCTAAGCTAAGCTAACTGGCTACTGGTCTCTAGCTTCTTACGGGGCCAGTATACTCCGTCAGTAGTGCTAGACTGTATATAAGAAGTGGACGTGATCACCATGACGTCACCTATTGGTTTGTGGACTACCATTTTGAATCCTCGAGTTTGGCATTTTGGTCATGGCAATCTTGGTTTTTGGCCATCACCATCTTGGTTTTTTGCAACCAGAAGCGACATGAGAGGGTGGAGCTAAGTACAACCGAACACTAAATAAGACATTTTTAGGTGACCAAAATGTTACATTTAACTTTCATGAACTGAAAAAACACTGTGAAAGGGTTAAAGTTGTAAGACGAAAACACGGAAAACACTCAGACCGGACAACAACATGGTAGTGACCTGTCAATCACAAGGTAGCCACGCCCTAAAGCATTCCCTGCTTTATGGTCTGTTTGACTCTAAATAGGACCATAATTTACTAAATGAACATCATGCTGTATTGAAGAAGACTGGAAAGTGATCGAGACCGTAAACTCATGTTTACAATGTTTACTGAGGTAATAAATCAAGTAAGAAGTAGGCTCATTTTCCAATAGACTTCTATACAATCAGACTTCTTTTTGGAACCAGAGGAGTCGCCCCCTGCTGGCTATTAGAAAGAATGCAAGTTTAAGGCACTACCGCATTGGCTTCACTTTTCAGACCCGGAGGTTGCCCACTGGGAAACACTGTCCCCCTACGCCTTTTCAACGCCTTATTAGGATTAATGGGGTTCTGAGAGTGAATAAGCCGAAAATGTTGAACTATTCGTTTAACACCTTCAGACAAAAAAAATTAGAAAAATAGTTGGCTACTCTTACCGTGTCTGAACATCTTAAAAAATGTTCTACTTTAGTATTTTAAGGTATAACATTAACTGATTTTGTTGTTTTTATCCACAGTGGGCCTCAGTCCCAACAGTGTGCGCTCTCCTGTGTTGAGGAATTACGAGTCCCAGACCACGTTGATGGCGGACGGCCGATCGGGAGACGACAGCTTGGATGAGCTTGTTTCGGTCATGATGACACCGAAGACCGGCAACAGGCTTCACGTCCCCCGAGAAGTACGAATCCTTGGTGCACAGGTAGAATCATGGTGATGGCTTAGGTGTCTTTAGTGGCAGTACCTTTATTTAGAACCATTTAGGCCCATATAGGCGGCCAGAATTAATGTCAGCAAAACAAACAATGTACTGTACCTCCTAAATAAGTCTTTTTCTTTATCTAGTTATGGTGATTTTGTTCTTGTGACTGTAAATATCTTGCCAATAATCTGTATGGATGCATGGATCAGTGGGTGGGTGTGTATGCAGTCAGACATACAGAGAGACTGAACTGGTGTTGTTTCTGTCTATGTTGGTTTCAGGACTGCTGCTCTCTGTCTCCCCCTCTGAACTGCATGAGGCCAGAGGAGATCCCTGTGGAGCTCAGAAAGATATCAGGAAGTCTGGGAATCAGCATCTCTGTGAGTTTATGAAATATTATGTCAAAGATGTAGTTGTGAACTTACTCCGGGTTGAAATGTTATATCACTGATGTTGACAATATGTAAATGTATGCCAAAAAGAAGGCAGAAGACGGTGGAGAAAAAGGGCAACTTTTAGTTTTCTGTAAAAACCATAGAAATAGAATAGGAGTAGAACGGACATTCCCATTCAAATCAACGCTACAGGATGGTCAGAGCGGCGGCCATTTTTATGTGTACCGTTGCCATTGCGACTGTTGTAGCGGGCTAACTTCTGTATAAACTGAACCGACTTACAGCAAGTCGTAGAGTCACTGAAGTGAGGTTTTGTTGAGGAGTAGTAACGTTCCGATGCATAGAGAGACAGAGTAAATGAGTAAGATTTAACAACATAATGCTTCATCCACACACTCTTGTCACAGTGTAGGAAAGCACGTTGCTATCCCCGGATGAGTGACAATTTTGCTCGGCTCATTTTCTGTAACCAGTGTAGCATGAAAGTATGGTGGAATGAGCTAGCTAACTGGCTAGCTCATTCCACCCTGACACACCAAGCATACGTTCGGCCATCAGACAGTTTGGGGCTGTCGGTGAGCGTCCGTTGGGCTAGTTTTTTCGGTTTGTCTCGCACCATCGGCTCTAGTCTGCCTGTGTCAGAGTGGCACCCGTCGGTGAGAAAAATCCCTCTGATTGGCGGTTCAGCTTAAACAAATCAGTGCACGAGAAGAGAAACGTGAGGAAAGCAAACCAACTTGTAAAGTCAAGAGGAAAAACACAGAAGGCTCTTCTCATTTTTCATCTTCACCTCATCTGATAATTCCAATACACAGATATTTTCACAACGACATGGCCATCTGGAATCCTCGGTTTCTCTTTTTGAATGAAAAATACAGACTACCGCAACCTGCTGGTGTGGAGAGTTATTTCCTCTCACGCAGGTGCAGAACTTACAGTACGTGGTAGTCAGCCATCAGCTGTCATCTTTGCGGTGTGTTCGAATGCCACTTTTTGGCCGAGGCAAAGGTGATGTGAGGCGACGCAACTGGTAACCTTTAGTCACCGCTAATTCTTTGATGTCTGGTTGGTGTGTCTGGGCCCTAACAGTCCCTCTGCCTCACTCCCCGCCGCATCAAAGAAGGAAAAGCTACCTAGCAAACTAGCCAGCCATTCATTTCAAAGCTGCGTCCACTCTCTTTCCAGTGAGGCAAACTCCGACCACACTTTACGGCCCCTCCTGACATGTCTTCTGTTGTCACCACAACAACTAACAACTATCACCATTTTTTGTACTTGTCAAATGACCACGGAAAACAGTTCTCAATGCCCGTTCTACTCCTATTCTATTTCTATGGTAAAAACATTAGGAGTCAGGCAGGGTACTTAATACAGCAACTCATCTGCAGCAGTGGGTCACAAAGTCTGCTCTGCTCAATCTGATTAACATCTGACAAGATTACAGACGGAAAGAGAGAGGTTGGTGTCACCATGTCACCTCACTCGCACTGATCATCGCTACTATACTATACTGTTTTCCCTCCTACATCAGTATATCACAGATATGTTCTGAATCAAAGTTTCATCATTAATCACTCAGGGTGGCGTCAACACTAACTTTCCTAATGGAGGAATCTACATAAGAAGTCTTGTTCAAGGAGGGGCTGCTGAGAGAGACAGACGTCTACAGTCAGGTACTACAGCTAAACATCAAATCTGACAATGCCTTATGCACTTGTGGAGAACAATCTTTTCAAACTGGTTTAATGATGGTATGTTAGTGGGACAACCCTGAGCATACTGGGCACAGGATTACTGGACTGCAGGTTTAGGTCCGTCCATCTAAAATTATATGTGTTGTTTGTATAAAGCCTCAGTTATTCTTCCATTGAACCAAGGAAAACAATGGCAACTACGGTATCAATAATGAGTAACATATCAAACAGGAAGAAAAACAATGAAAGGTACAAATTATGCTGTTATCTTAATTGCTTCCTTGTTTTGTTTTTTTACCTAAATAAAATAAGAGCATACCGCAAATAATTAAATGCAACACTTTAGATTTATTTTTGAGCATCTTCCCCAGAGCCATAACAGCTCCCAGAGTGGACAAACAACACTCTGTTTAACACCGTGTCACTAAAATTCAACACTCATTAAGATTGGGGAAATTTGGTGTGTACATTTTGGCATTTAGCTGATGCTTTTTTCAAGAGAGAAAAAGGGATATTACAAGCCAGAAATAGATAACAACACAAACTGTCTCAAACTTTCTCTGTTACAGGTGACAGACTGATGGAGGTGGATGGGATTAGCTTCCACGGCTTCACCTACCAGCAGGCTGTGGAGCGTCTGAGTAACACTGGGGAGGTAAAGGACGACATGTAACTGATGTTGTGTTATGTCAGTGTGAGAAGACCATTAGAGACCAATGATTACCTATATACGCTGATGATGATGATCATTATCTACAAGATCGATTGGCATGAAAGTTTGTACACATATTTATGTTTATGTTTTGCCCTAATTTCGCTCCGGATAGGATCGAAGCAGCCCAAGTGAGCCCGATGCAGAATGTATCGGTGTATTGCACACGGCGGCTGCGTAGGTTTGTTTCAGACTCGTGTGATCCAAACATTTGCAATAAATCCAGAGCTTTGAAAAGTCCAAAAGTCAACAGTTATTTAAAAAAGGTTGATGTAATCATTTTCGAAATCCACAACATGTTTTTTATCTAACAAAAATGCTGCTTCAATCCATATTTGTTGGTGTTTAGCCTTTCAAAAACAACATTTTCACTGCGGTTAAAACATTTTTGCTCTACTATTCGCTCTCACCTCAGCTTCAGCACTGAAACTGTACCGGGCTGCACTGTGATTCGTTTATTTCTCTAGCGGGACTTTTTTCTTGTTTTCTTTTGGGCTGAAAGTTGCGCTCCCCGTCATCCGGACCTGTTAAAGGCCGGCAAACCTCCAAAACGGCATCAGCTGCATTCCGTTAATTTATCTCCAGCAGGAGGAGACGATAAAGAAGAGAGTGAGTGAGAGAGACAGTCAGTGTGTTGTGCTAATTCTGCCCGTGGGATTTCGTGTAATCCACTGCGTTGACGTATTACCTGCAGCTTCCACTATAGTCATACGTCATATTGCCATTTTAGCAACAACCTTCTTTTTTTTTTTTTTTTTTTAACTTTGAGCACAAAATTAAGTTATTCGTCAAAAAAAATTGGCAAACAGTGTGGCTTATCAACTTAGCTAGGAAATGACTCAAATAAATATGAATTGACATAGAAGTGCCAAAATACACTGGAGGGGGGCTTTAAGGGTCATGGTATTGGTCCTAATTGGTTCTAATTTCCATTCTTCCCAATAACACCCTTCTCTTGTCCTCTCCTTCCTAAAACTGTCCTCTCTTGCTTGTCTTCCTCCCGATCACGTTCTTGTCTTTCCCTCTCCTCTTTACTAGGTGGTAACCTTGGTTGTGGAGAGGGTGTTGATGAACATACCCAGGGTTTCCACATTCAGCAGCGGATCCAATCAGAGCATCAGTCCAACTACCAGCCCGCTAAGGTTCAACAGCTGCTCGTCCATCAGTACAACTCCAAATGCGATCTCCAGGGACTACAGCTTTGTCAATGACGGTAGGGGACCTGTGTGTAGGTTTGGACTTTTAATTTAAGTGCACAAAATACAAGTGCCTCAAACTAAGAAAGTCCAGGATGTCTTTCTGGGAACAGCTCAGAAATATTTGCAGAGAGCATTTGTGCTCTTGCAGACTTCCCATAATGAATACAATTTTACCAATAGATCGATCAGCAGAGACAGTTCGTTATGTCACAAAACCTCACACTACCGAGGAAGAACCTGCGTGAGAGAGCCTGTCGACTCTAAGCTGTTTTGTGGTTTAATTGCCGACCAGGCTAGTCTGGCTGCTTCAAGGTGAACCTTCACACACTTCCTTCTCTTCATCCTGGTCTTCCTTACTGACCCTGACCTTCCCCTTCTTATCCCTCTGGCCTCCCTTATCCTGCGGCCTGTCCTTCTATATCTGTCATTCTCCTCTTTCCTCCCACACAGGCAGGCAGATCACATGATTTAACAGAATACAGAGTCAATTTATCATCTTGGCAACCAGTAACACAAGACACGAGGCCAAAATCGCCAATGTCTGTTGACACCTAAACCTAAATCACCTTGTCTCTCCTACCCATTTCTGTACAGGCCTGTGTTGTTGCTCATTTTATGTTACTTTATGTATGCATCTTTTTCTGAAAAATCTGATCTGAATTTTTATTTATCAAATTGGTGTTATAATTGATTTTACTGTTACCTTTCATCATGTCTACAGAGGGCTGAAGAAGACATGCAAGTAATGATTTCTTTATCTTGACTGTGATTTTTTTTTTTTTTTAATTTGTCTTGATATAACAAGCCTTGATTTGCTGTGATGACAAAACAATTATTCTGTGATGAAGACAATCTGTTCTCACCATATTTTGAGATGACCAATTTTTGTCTGACTGAACTTTTTAAAACCGTCTCTTTCGTGATGACCTTCCCCTTCTGATGAAATGAGGCCAACTGCTGCAAAAAATACAGTTTGCTCAAAGGAATAGTTGGATATTTTGGGAAATGCATTCATTCGTTTTCCTGTTAAGAGTTACATGAAAATTGTGGAGGATGGAACCAAAATAAAACATGAATAAACAAATAAATAAATAACATTAAATGTACCAAAGACAATATAAAAAAATAAATGTAGGCATTAATTAATTAATCAAATGTGAGTTCGGAGAATCGCGGTCTTGTGAAGCTTCTCAACTCCTCGAAAACGTTGGAGCAAATTTTGAATTTAAAATTAAAATAAATTCAAAATGAAATAAATAAATAAATAAAAGTGAAAATTAAATAGAAGAGTAGATGAGACAAACTATGTAGAAAGAAAGGGCTGACAGCAGCAGCAGAAACACAGCTGACACGCAGCTGAAATGCAGCTGAAATGCAGCTGGTGTGAACGCCCGACGTGTGTAGCACGCAGCCGCCACGCCACGCAGCCGCCACACCACGCAGCCGCCACGCGCTCTTGACGTTCCCTGTGTGTATGTGGGCTTATATCTCTCTGGTAAATATGCAGCTACAACCAGCAGCCGGTTAGCTTAGCATAGCAAAGATACTGGAAACAGGGAAACAGCTAGCCTGGCAAGGTTACAAAATCTGCTTACCAACACTAAACCAAATGGTAAAACCGACAACTGTTCATGAATGTTAATTATAATCTTTTTGGTCACATAAAAACGTCTTATTCAGCGTTCAGTTTTATTTAGCTCCACCCTCTCGTGTCACTCCTGGTCGCAAAATAAACAAGATGGTGAAGGACAAAATGACGAACTCAAGGCTTCAAAACGGAAGTCCACAAACCAATGGGTGATGTCACGGTGACTACGTCCCCTTCTCATACGCAGTCTATAATGAGAAAATTAGCCTACTTCTCACTTGATTTATTACCACAGTAAACATTGTAAACATGAGTTTATGGTCTCAATCTCTAGTTTCAAGTCTTCTTCAATACAGCATGATGTTCATTTAGTAAATGATGGTCCCATTTAGAGTCAAATAGACCATAAAGCAGGGGATGCTTCTAGCTCCAAAAACCAAGATGGCGACGGCCAACATATCAAACTCAAGGCTTAAAAATGGCAGTCCACAAACCAATGGGCGACATCATGGTGACTATGTCTACTTCTTTAATACAGTCTCTGGTTTTACTGGTTGGCTGATTTTCTTTCCCTTTGGACAGAGCCAGGCTAGCTGTTTCCCCCTGTTTCCAGTCTTTATGCTGACCAGCTGCTGGCTATTCTCAGCAAGAAAGTGAATAAGCATATTTCCCAAAATGTCAAACTAGGGCTTTTAAAGTACTGAAAGTCACTAAATGTATAAAAAGAAAAAAAGGGCACTAATAGAAAATGTATCGGTCATGTTTAGTGTCCTGTCTGCAAGCTAGTTCAGGCAGAAAACTTGAATGTTTTTGATTATTTTTTATGTTTCAGTTTAAATCGCAACAAAACTAATTAAAACAAACTGAATCTAATCAGCTTTATCTTTTCTTCTTCCCTCCCTCCTCTCCTCCCATCCACTTCTTTCTAATTCCCTTTGTCACTTTGACGTCTACATCGTGTTTTCGCCTCCTCATTATCCCGTTACTGTCCTCCCCCCCATTCTCCCACCTCCAAACCCTCAGACAACACCCAGGAAGTGACTCTGACTAAGAATGCCAACGGCCTGGGCTTCAGCTTCCTCATGTGTGAGCTGGATCCGCCCACTCGGGACTTTGGCAGCCTGGTCCGGATAAAGCAGCTTTACCCCGGCCAGCCGGCCCAGCAGAGCGGCAGGATCCGGGAGGGAGACGTGCTGTTGGCCGTCAACGGCCAGTCACTCAAGGAGCTGTCCTATCCAGTATGTGCACATTTCATCTCTAATACGGCAAATATGCTGCAGTTATATGAGTATATGTAATTATTGCAGGATAGATCAGTACTGCACTGGTTCTCTATAGTATGGCAGGCCTTTAACCTAAACTGGTTCAACATTCTGACCATTTTGCACATATATGCATGGAAATATATCATTTCTACTTTTATTTGAGCTATTGTGGGTTGTTGTTCTCTCATGATGGTCCAAATGTTGTTTTGAGGAGAATCAGATTATTGAGGAAATACTGATACATATATTTTTTTGGTAATTACTTTGTATGAAAATGGTGCATTTTAAAAATGTTAAAGGTCCCATATTGTTAAAAGTGAGATATTCATGTCTTTTATATTATAAAGCAGGTTTAAGTGACTTGATAAATACTGTTAAACTATCAAAACGCTCAATATACAGAGAAATACACACAGCCCGTATTCAATAATTGTGCGTTTGAAACAAGCTGATTTCTGTCCATTTGTGATGTCACAAATAGAAAATATTTAGACCATTACACGGTTTTAAACATAAACATTCTAAATGTGTCCCAGTATGTAAATAACACCAGCTGACAGGAAGTAAACATAGACCCAAACTGTTGCCTAGCAACGCAATTCAGTTGCAATTCCATTGCAATTCCATTGAAATGCACTAAACGGAGCGTTTCAGACAGAGGGTAAATACAGGTATATTCAGGCTGAAAGTATGAGGAAAATAAAGTTTTTTTTTAACATTACAGCTTGTAAACATGTTCTAGTGGAAACACAAAATACAAATATGAACCTGAAAATGAGCATGATATGGGACCTTTAAGATATGCTACAAAACATATGGAATGTGACAAAGAACATTTACTCAAGTACTGTTCTTAAGTACAAATCAGAGGTACTTTTACTTGAGTATTTCCATTTTATGTAACTTTACACTTCTACTCCACTATATCTCAGAGGAAAATATTGTACTTTTTACTCCTAAAATCCTAAAGTCCTGTTGTTTTTACATAAAAAAACAAAAATCAAACAAACTGGGAGCTGTGGTTGCCAGAATAATTCTAGAAAAATACAGTAAAAATGTAAGCAACTTTACAAAACAACCTTTACATTTTACAGTTTAAAACTGTTGTAATTTAACCGGTAAATCCGCCAGCTCTTATCTGCTGAATTAGTATGACCACGCTGCTGTTAAACTACTTCTTTCAGAATAAGATATATGCAGTTGTCCTTTATTGTACATTGAATCTCATTCAGTTGCACTAAAAAAATACTATACAAACAACATTGTTTAACTGTTACTTTTCAGATTACAATTTTCCTGTATCTCCAAATTTGGTGATTTTGAATGTGAATTTTTCCGATGAACTTTAGGAAAAAGTGTTCCTTAATGTCTGGAAAAAATTCACCTACTTCTTAAGCTAAATAAATTATTTAAAAAGCCTTTTGGATGAGCCGGAAAATGCATCGTCACAAAGCTGCTTTTATGACTTTTTAAAGATACGTGGTTCTAACAGGACAGCGAAGCTACAGACACATGGTGATTTTATAAAATATGATGCATTGCTGTAGATTACTAGATTAACTACCCAACAGTATATAAAGGAGTTAAACATTTTACTGCACAATGTACTTTCTGATTATTATTTTTTTCACTTTCACTTTAGCAAGGTTTTGAATGCAGGACTTTTATTTCTAGTGGAGTATTTTCACAGTGTGGTATTGCTGTTAAAAGTTCTCTCTTCTGTCTGTAGAGGGTGCTAAAGCTCTTCAAGACTGCACCACCTGAGGTTCGACTGACTCTCAGTCGGCCTGCACCAGGTACACACACGCACACACGCACACACACACTCTAACATGCGCATGTACCAGCAAGGCAAAAGTGAGCATGCTATATACCCCCGACTACGTTGTCATGAGGGTATGATAACTAGCACCCACCTAATTTCCTCACTTATCTGTCTGTTTTCTGTAGGGATCCTTCCTTCCATTGATCAGTTTACTGGCACATGAGTGATGTCACAGTGTCACACAGCAGCGGCACTCAGGGATGTTCAGAAGCAACACCTCGCTTCCTGACCAATGAGGAAGTGGTGATGGAGACCGAAGAAATACTGAGCGGTAGAGGTGTTTCGATCAGCGCGTTAAGCCGATCCAATCGATGGGACTCCGACACTGCTGAGAGGTCAGTGATGTTCCACAGTTGTGACACGACGTGATGTGATTTGACACAACATGTTGATGACCAGACAGTGGGTGGTTTTATTTATTGAGGGGTTGTCATAGCAGATTGTATTTTCACCTCTAGTGATTGACACAAAGACTCTTAGTACACTAGTCCAGAGGGATAAACTGATGTTTCCAATCACCTCAAACACTGCAGCCGGGCACTGATATCACATAAACAGATCAACGTAGCACACACACTGTAAGAACTTACACAACATGCTGTGATATGACATGATGTAACTCAGTGTGACATGAAACAAGTTTGGTCTTTGTCTGTTTTCAAGGCATACTGAAGAAACAGTGACGGAGCAGGAGAGCGGAGAGGTTGGAGGCTGAATGTAGATGGATTTGTGGAAGCAACAGTTCAATAAAAATGTGAGTAACTGGATAATAAGGGAGCATAATGTCACACATGTTTGTTTCTGGTTGTGTTTGACTATAGTTGATTTCACAGAGAATTTATGATTCATATAGAAAATGAAGCTCTGCTCTCATCTAAACCTAAATCTAACTGTTTTTTCTAAATTAAATGTAAAATATATCCAAACATAAGCATTTTTGATTTTTATCTTATACCTATATGCAACATTTCAGGTTAAAGAAGCTATACTTATACCTGTAGATCAATCCATAATTTCATGTAAACCACTGCTCTAGAAGCAACCTTCAACTTGTATTACCAGTTCATCTCTTAACCACAAGGTGGCAGCATAGTGCTACAGGTGACAACCTTTGCCTTCTATGTATTGCACACAGTAATCATGAGTGCTTATAACTTTGAATTCATTGTAAACTAATAGATTATATATATGGTAAATTTTAAATAATATAACAAACTTTATCCACAATTTTACTGGATTTTTATGTGAATTTAAAGAATAGATTAAGACTCTCAAACTTATAAACACAAAAAAGTAATAAAACAGACTTTTCTTATTATAATGATTTTATATTATTTAAGTTTATTTATCCCAATTATGTTTTATTATTATTATTATTATTATTATTATTATTATTATTATTATTATTATTATAATTACTGCTATTATTAAAGCAGCAGTGGGTAGAATTGGAGCAAATATGAAATATATATTAAAAAATATATTTTTATAAAACGGTCACTATATCCTGACAGTAGTGCATGAGACAGGAAATCTGAAAAAAATCATGTGTCTGTGTGTCCTCCGGTGCTCCTAATGGCATCTGCAAATTTTCACATACCGGAGGAAAACAACCACCGGTCTGATCAAACGGTCAAACTAGGCAGCGCTGATCAAATATGAATCAATATTCTGTTACTGTAATGCCTATTTCTTGCCTCAAATGTTTTCAGAAACATCTTGTAGTGTACTGTTTAGCTGTAAAATGAGAAAGTTTGTGACCCGGCAGCCATGTTGAGATCAAGTTGAGGAAATACCAAGCACCGCCCACCAGCCAGAACAAACTTTCTCATTTTACAGCTAAACAGTACACTACAACATGTTTTTGAGAACATTTGAGGCGAGAAATAGACATTACAGTAACAGAATGTTGATTCATATTTGATCAGCGCTGCCTAGTTTGACCGGAGTTCGCGAGTGATTGACAGCTGCCTCCGTTAAATGAACAGCCAATAGGAACGCTCTCTCTCTGAAATGACCTGTGATTGGTCAAAGTCTCCTGTCACAGGCTAGATTTTTTAAAGCCTGAAAAGGAGGTGGCATGAGGAGTCTTACTGAAACTGAGCTAATAGTGTGATATTTTTTTTCTCCTCCACAGGAAATCTAAAAGAGGCATTTTATTGACACTGAAAAAGAAGACGACGGAAATCAACTTTAAAAGAATTATTGGTACAAATGTTGTTGAGGACACAAAAAGTCCACACATATGGAGAATATGTTGAAATTGTGAATGCCATTTCTCTGTCATTAAAAATAATTTAAACGTTTCTGTGTGTTGGCTACTTCTTCTGCTTTTGAGGTAATTTAAGCTCACACATTATTATGTGTTCAGAAATAGAATGAATACAAACCCTCATTTCTCTCACAAAAACAAATGCCATTAAACTGAGTCTGACCTGAATATAGATGATACACCAACAAACTTTACATTTAGAGAACATTTAGTATCTGGACGAACCGGGCAGCACGCACACACGCACACGCACGCACGCACGCACGTACGCACGCACGCACGCACGCACACACACACACACACACACACACCTCCCTGGGTGAGGAGCCAGTAATGGCCCCTCGTAAATAAGGATTCCTGTATTTCAGTGAAACCCAGTAGTGCATCTGGATCCCATCAGAGCTCGTGTTCCCTTTGCAAATGATCCCAAATGTTTCTAATTATGCCAGTGGAGTCGGCACGAGGCTGTGTGAAACACTTGTGTGTGTGTTTTGGTGTGCGTGTAATCGCCCTGACGGACACGCACACCCATACACTGGCCTCTGTTTATTCATGAACGGGGTAACGGAGACGGACAGCGCGGTCTTGACCTCTGCGGCCTCCGCTTAGGTCACCGCACGTGGTGATGACTGATGAGTGAAAGATAGTGCGGAGATGGATTTTCTCCACCGGTCTTGTCTGCTGACATCGCTGTCTACCTCGGCTGTGCTCAAGTGATTTCCAACCAAAGGGTGGCTGAGGTTGCTGGATGAGTTGTGCAAAAAAAATGATCATGGAACCATATGTCGAGTATCTACGTTTGGATTCAGGCAATTTACATCTCGTAAGCCAAGCGTTCAGTATGCAAGACCTGCATCATGTTTAATACATGTAAATAGTTGGGAGTGTAAGGGTGTGGATGACCCTTTTCCCCGTGCATTTTAGCATACAAACCGTGCAAATGGAATTGTTTGCGCTCGCATTGTGTTGTAGGTGCGTGACTGCACACACCAGGGATCATTTCATTAAGTGCTAACAGAATATTTTTTACTTTTTCTCTCACCATAGATGAATATGCTGGAGCTGAGCCGCTGTTGTTAACTATGCCAAGTGTTGTGAGAGACTGGAACAAAAAAGCATGATTTTTTAGAAAAAGAGGGGGAACACCAACCATTTGCCGGTTGAATTTTGTTGTTCTATTAGTGAAAGATTTACTAGGGCTGCTGTTTCTGGTGGACGGCTTTCCCAGCCAAACCAGCGGCTCCTTTAAGAAGAATCACTGGGACAATTTCTCTGAATTTCCATTTAATAAAACAGAACTACCTTCGATTATTTGCCAGCTTTAGACACCATGACATCATTCATTGTTAATACTGTAATTATTGTACTTATTAATTTAATTTCTTAGTATTCAAATGTTTTTAAGATATTTTTGGGGGCATTTTATGCCTTGACAGGGATAGTGGAGGGAGACAGGAAAGAGAGCTGAGGAATGACGAGCATCAAACGGTCCGGCCAGCCTGGAATCGAACCAAGGACTCACTGCTCAGGGCATTTGCGCATGCAGTATGCGCCCAAACCATTCGGCTATCGGGTCGCCCGCAAATTTAACCAGTGATCCAACTTGCATAATTGGCCAACCTAAGTCCCGCCCCACTTAGCTACTGTTGCTAGATTGGACAAGGCTTTGCTAAGAGAAACATGCCCACGTTGAATGTGCGGTTCATGGATATTCTGCTTATCCGGTGTCGCAGTGTATATGACATAGTTTCTGGGTCTCAGGTAATATAGCGTCAAGAAGCCGACAGCAAAGACTTAGACTTTTCCTGTTGGGATGTTGGACGTTAAGTATATCCAAATAAATAACACCAAAACTGTATGGCATGTACAGTAGCCCTTAGCTGATATAAACAAAGAAATGTTAGCTTTGATCTTTTCTGGCTAACGATAACTCATGTAATATAAAAAATATGTCAGCAACCAACCTATAGTTTTTTTTCAAAATCTCTTTAATGTTATCACAGAAATAAGGAGGAAGCAAACCTAACTGATGTTGGTGATCTGACATTAGACTAACTCCTCTTGATGTAACGTTAGCATTAGCTATGCGTTAGCTAGCTATACATTAGCTAGCATTTTGCTAACATTAGTTAACTTAAGATGTGACTATATACAATGTAATGTGTGCATGAAAAAGAGAGATGCTTTGAACGATGGTGTCAAAATTAGTTTTTCTTTTCAACATAGATGAACCTAGCACATAGCATAGCATATCAGCATAACAGGAAAGGGGAAAGTTGACCGAGGTTCTGTCGTCTTCCAAGCTCGCTCAACTGTTATTGGAGCACAGAGCGAAAGGGGGCGGGACTTAGGAAGGGCCAATTGTTCTTATTCAATATTATTTATACTGACTAACTGTATTTTTGAAAGGGGTCACTTGAAGCAATGAGAATTATCGCCAAACTCCACAGTTCCCCTCAGCTCTACGGAGCGTTTTAGCATCAGCTCATTGTTTTGGTTTTACAGCCCACAACTTTACTGTTTTGGTTCAGTATCACGGCTCTCATCGACTGGTTTCCAGGGTCTGAGCTTTGGCGCTGGTCTGGCTCCAGTCAGAGTCTATGGTAAGGGAAAGTGGAGCATTAGCAGTTAAAGAGTAGAAGTTGGTGGAGACCAAAACAGAGCAACAAGGAAAGTGAATAATTAATTTAAATCCGTTGTGTGGCCAGAAACATGACTGCAAATGAATGCTACTTTGCTGCAGGATATTTAAATAGGCGACCAATTGCAAACATGTTAGCCATATCAACTTTGTAAGGTGATAATCTGCCAGATGTAGTAAAAAAACTATTAATAATGCTTTAAAGTTAAAACTAAGCAATTTCTTACTCAAGAGCTCTGCTTTCAGAACAATTTAACAAGCTTTGACTCCAGTCTGCTCTTAAACTCACAAAGTGTCACGAACAAACTTTGATCGCACACGCAGGGTGTGACAATTTCCCACCCACATACTGTGTTACGTGGTACTGTGCATTGTTCGCATTTACAAAGACCGGCATTATACAGTAACTGGAACTCAAACGAGTGGTCTGGTCTGACCTCGTCCTTACCTTGATGTAAAGCAAGGAGAATGTGACATATGAGAATCTGGCTCCTAAAGCCATAAACGCTGCCGATTGTTTCATAAGGCGTCTCCAGTGCACGGATATGGATAAACATCTCTGCCTCCTGAGTCACATGCTGGAGCTCCATGACCCCCAAAGTAACATGAAAAAACACCACCCAGACGAATGGGCACGGTGATGCAGTTTGGCAGGCCTCAAATGTCTCTCTCTGCATTACAAGGCTATTGTGAACGATTCACATTTTCCAACGCCGCCACCGTGACGCACGCTACCGTCCAGAGGCAGCAGTGGTTGCTGGGCGATTGCATGCCGTTCGTCTTTTGATGTCACCCCTCGCTCAGCAATTTCCCCAATTAAATTAAAATTGTGCTAATGTGTAAAGTGGACTGCCACGATTAAAAGGTAAGCCGTGTTGTTTTTTTGAGGAGGGCCTCAAATCCATCACCATGGCAGCAACGCCAAGCATCCAGCGGCACAAACTCTGGGCTTGAAGAAGCCCTCCGTGAAGGAGAAATCATCAAATGTGACTTATTACTGGCGAGTGGAAAAGGATATCCTAATTATAGTTATATCCTGACCAAGATGGTCGATATTTAAAAATGAAAACAATGGTAATTGCGCATTTTAAGGGAGCAGCCAGCCAAAGAATTCCAACTCTCTGAAGGAGTTTGAAAGAGATTGAAAAGGTAATTGAGGGGACGTCAAAAGCCAAAAGAGAGCTCAATACATGGAATTGATGAATAGAGGGTGAAGGAGTAAGTGTGTGTGTGCACACTCACAGGAGAGAATTAAAGGAAATGGGAGAGTTACACAGCGAGCTCATAACGTGTCAACATTGTTCAGTGTGGGAGGTCGCCCCGGGGGAAAGCTGCAACACACGAGGGAGAAATTCAACAGCTCTTTCAACGGAAATCCTCATCATACATCTCCACTGTTTTAGGAAAGCAAAACAAGCTGGCGAGAGGGCCGCGGAGCCCCCTGAGCTGGAGTCCCCGGGCTGCGGTTGTCTCAGTTCATGAGGTGGAAAAGGATCGTGAAAGATTTACTCACTTTGACGACAGGAATCCGATACTTCATGTGTCAAAACTCAGCAGAAAGAGATACAGTATTTAAATATTATTAGATGGTTCATTTGGCATGTGTTTACTTCCCCATAGCATAAAATTGCCATAATATGTCTGCCTGGGGCTGATAAGGACTTCATTAGATGAGATTTACAGCTTTCCTGGTCTCTTTGAAATAAATACTCAGTTCCACCCAGCGGAACTGTAAGACGTATTGACATGATCTACCTATCCTGGGAAAGGTGAAATATGTCTCATGCATGTGCTCTTTCTCAGCAACACCCTTTTTCACACTTGGTTACACCCATTTACATCTGGGAGCCACAAAGTACAACAACTTGAATGAGGGACTGTCGTGGTTTGTCTGGCAGCGGACAAGTTTATCACGTTAGAAAATTTGAATCTCTGTTGCGAATATTTAAAAATAGCGTTACGTTGAATGCCCTCGTCATACATTTATTCATCACTATGTATTCTTGTGGTAATCCCTATAAACTTAAACTTAAATTTTTATTACATTCATCATATACTGTACATACAGGTACAGACATGAAATGGGACCTCTGCATTTAACCCATCCTAAGCATTGTAGGAGCAGTGAGCTACTGTAAAATGCCCAGGTTTTAATTCATCTTTGTTGACCTATGTTGCTAATGTTCTTAGCTAGCAAGCTATTTAATTGTTAGAAAGCAAATTTGATGAATTTTACAGTAGATATGAAGGAGGGCCAGTCAAGTATGGTTGACTAATGAAGACTCTGCAGGCATGGAGCGGGTTGCACCGGCTAGCTAGTCCAAACTTAGCGAAATTATGACTTGAGTCTATACTAAGAGGAGATTTACGCATTACTGAATTAAAATGGAATGCACCAGACAAATGTAAAGATGATAATCTGTTAAGCAGAGATGTAGTCTGCTAAATAGTTACACCCAGTAAATGCACAGCTAATTGAACCAATTGACAGAATTAGCGTTAGCTTGCTTATAAATGAGCAGTTTAAAGTGAGAAGGTGATGTGGAATATGGGCGACATATTTGAGCTCACACATGGGCCGTGTCCGAAACTATACTGTATTCTGCATATGAGAAGTGGACGTAGGACGTGGTTTGTGGACTGCCGTTTTTGAGTTCGTCATTTTGGCTTTCGCCATCTTGGTTTTATCCGTTACCATCTTCTTTTTTTGCAACCAGAAGTGACACAAGGGTGGAGCTGACTAAACTCTGAATTAAACATTTTTAGGCGAACAAAAGGTTGTAATTAACCTTTATGCACTGAAAACACACTGTGAAAGGGTTAAAGTTGTAAGATAAAAACATGGACAACTCCCAGACCGAACAACGCCAACTTGAGACTAGCGATTGAGACCATGAACTCATGTTTACAATGATTACTGAGGTAATAAATCAAGTGAGAAGTACATTTTCTCATACACTTCTATACAATCAGACTTCTTTTTGCAACCAGAGGAGTCGCCCCTGCTGGCTGTTAGAAAGAATGCAAGTTTAAGGCACTTCCACACCGGCTTCACTTTTCAGACCCAGAGGTTGCCCACTGGTCCGAAATCACTCCCTATTTACAATGCACTATATCTACTGTCCACCCATTTTATTTCAGTTTTCAAATTCTAAGTGCGGTGGTTCTGAGCTTCTGATACAGTGACTCCCGCCAACTGATTTACACAAGTCTTTACTAGCTGAGACATTCATTATGTTTTATCAGTTGTTAGAAAACTAGCCTAAGTAGTTATTAAGAACTTAGAAAGGACTTAACATACAAACTTGGTGATGAATATACGAATAGTTGGCGCAGCTCAACCCTTATCTCCTCTGGAAACACGTTAGGCTCAAGAACTCTTGACACATTTTTCGTGGACTGTTGATACCTGATACTTACACTCTAAGTGAAGATTAGATTCGAGAGATTTCATTACAGCACATGATTTTACCGTAGCCTGGAGGCAGACAGGTGCTTCTTGTGCAAGCTTCTGCACTCAGTGAGACAGTGGAGGGAATGCATCAATGGCCAAGAGTGTTGGCAGTATGACGACCGCACAGGCTGCCTCTTTCTTAGTCACATCAGCTACGACTAAACTACATATTTGCCTCTACTGTCGCCATCCTTGCAAGTAGCATTCGGACAAGTTCAAGCTTGTGAATTGCACAACAATCATTTTATATGCCTTTATTGCTCAGGTCTCTCAATAAAAACAACTACTATCATTACCTTCAGTCAGAGCCTTTTGGTTTGCTCATTCCCCCGCTGGCCCGAGTCATTCTTGGCAGGACAGCGCGAGCGGTCAGTACTCTAAGGTTCTTTTGATACCATAAACCTGGTTTTTCAGCCCTCACTCAGCACCTTTTCCTGAAGAAAACCATCTGTGCAAAGGATCAAACGGCCAAAAGGAAAGAGGCTCAGTCTCCGTGCAGCAGAGGTTAGACCAGGGCCCGATGTTCTGCAGAGTTCAAGGCCAAGAGTTTTGGTTATCGACTTACAATGAGGGAGGAATGGTACTTGTAACTGACACGGGAGTGATGGGACTTTAATTTCCCAGAATCCCTTTACAGTGATGATAAGACCAGAAGGATGAGGTATTGTGCGGCCAATTAAGTCATTTTTCCAAAAGCCCTAATGAGGCTTACATAAAGGGAAGGATCTCAATATTGCCAAAAGCCCTATTCGCTAAGCACTAGTATTACCAGTGACGGTACTTGTTTTTCTACAGTACCGCAGGTATCGTAGGTACCGTCAGGGCTCGAGACTAATGGCGTCCCGTCATCCCGGGGACAATAGAAAATGTGTTTGGGATACAATAAACTCACTATCGACGCACCCTATTTTTTCCCTGATAATATTAAAAATGAGAACAATGATGAGAGCTAGCTAATGTTAGCCATTAGCTCCGTGCAGGACAATGCTGCTTACCGGCTGCTAACAGCTAACGTTAACTAGCTCTCGTCCTGCCGATTTTAACACGGGTGGTGCCATTGATTTACATTATGATGCGCCCAGGCTCTATTCAGTAAAAATGAGTATTGGGCAAAGGTCAATTCTAGCGTTATCATGATGTGTTCAAATGTAATCTTGTAAAATGTAGTTTTTGGTGAGAAACTTGAATAAATCCAGTTGTTTGAAGCAGATGTTTTCACAGCAATATAAAATAGATAATGGAAAGGGATTGACTTGTTGAACTTCCTAACAAAAAAAACAGTATGCAAACGGTAATAAAAGAGGGGATGTTGATTTACATGGGATTTCTTGTTTTACTTTTGTTTGTTACCGTTGTATCGAATTGGTATCGAGAATCATGTAATTTCACTGGTATTGGTATTGACGACTAAATTTCTGGTATCGTGATCCCTAGATGAAATAAAATAAAAAAATAGCTGAATTTTCATACTGAAAAATGACTATAATGACTCTATTTTCTGTTGCCAACTGCTGTCATACAACAGTGATCCAGTATAACTTGTAGCTTTTACATTTGAATGGTTTCATTCCAAAACATTATATTTATTTTGGTAACATTTTGCAAGTCGAAATGACTCAAGCAAAAAGGGCTGGGGATTGGTTGATATTTTTTTACATTATGCAGTTCTAGTATGCACAAGTAGGACGGAGTTGGATATAAGAGCAACAGTCAACTCTGCCTGGACAATTAATAAAACACACACAATCACGCACCTTTCAGCCTCTAATGGCTAACTTGGTAAAACTTTTCAAGTCAAGTGTGAGAAAAGAGAGTTGATTCTCCACAGGAAATCAGAAATCTCCACACGGGCACGTCCGTGAGGGGACGTTGAACCGGGTGTGTTAATGGACCAAATGTCCTGTGCTGTTCAATGAAAGACGCTCCATTGCAACTTTATGGCTTGAGTCCTGATGTAGTGCACCGCCCAGATATGCAGGAGAAAAACACGAGCGAGGGAAATAAATCAAGGTGAGGGTTGTTGTTTTACAGTAGGAGGAGGCATACTGTCCTGCACATTGTAAGATTTCATACAAAGATGCTCTCTACAGTAAAAAACTGAGCTGAACTTCAGGTGTGCATCCAGCTGAGATGGATGAAGAAAATGTGTTTCTGCCATTGTAAATGATGGATTTTACAGAGCAGGAGTGGAGTTACATCGTATATTAAAGTCCCTTATGGATGTGCGAGTACACTGCGAAGGCAGTTGGGTGGCATGAGCATCCCCCACATGAACACATGCGGTTAGCACAGCTATCATATGTACTGTAAAGCCCACCCATCTGCAGTCAGAGCCTGGATCATCCAGACTCATCTCTCTCTCTCTCTCTCTTTGCACCCAGCTACCTTCCTGTCCAGGATAAATAGACCGGACTCAGACCCTCCACCTCGCTGCAGCAGTTAACATCAGCCTCCGTGAAACGCTGCGAGACCGCATCAGCCCCAGACTAGTTTTACAAGCCCTCTGTCCTGCCCTCCATCAGCCCGCCTCTTTTCCCCCAAAGGCCCCATTCCCTAATCCCGAACCACTCCCCCAGGCCCCATTAGCACTCTCAGGTTGAGGTTTTACTTTAAGAAAAAGGTCTTTTACACACAGCTGCTCCAGAGTCAGAAATCATTTCAACTGGCGGGAGCTAAATATCAGCATTATTTTGAAGTTAGCAAGCTTGAAATCTTAAAGAGGACCTATTGTGCTTTTGTGCTTTTTCTTTTTCCTTTAGTGTGGTATATAGTTTTTTTTGTGCATGTAAAATGTCTGCAAAGTTACAAAAGCCCAAAATCCACGCCAAAGGGAGTTACTCTCCCCCACAGAAACACTGCTCCTGAACTGCCTGAAACGCCTTGCTTGAAGTCCCGCCTTTTCTTCCGTGACGTTGTGATGTCACCAAGTAACACATTTGCATAATACCTGCCTAGTGGCTTGTCTGGCACGCCCCTCAAACAAAGCTAGTTAGTGCGGAGTTGAAGCGGAGTCCGAAGAGTTTGGATTGTTTGACCAATCATAACAGTGGGCCAGCTGACCAATCAGAGCAGACTGGGCTCTTCGGTGGGGGGTTAAAGGGGCATAATAGGTCCCCTTTAACCAATAAAGAAGGAACTTGGGTCAGGTGGTGGCCGCATCATAAATCCAAGGCATCGTTCTCTGATTTATAGCCCCTAAAATATTCAAGCAGCTACAAAGCTTTTCATTTCCGGGCTCTATTTAATTGTTTTGGTGTGTGATATTTCTTCCTATCCTGGTCAAACATACAGTAGATGACAGGCAGAAGAGTGGAGGGAAAGAGACATATTTCTGCAGCCACAGTATCAGGAAGTTGACCAGAATGCAGCGCAGCTTTTCAACTTTCGGGACGTTTCTGGGTGTCAACCTCTATAAAAACGCAGTGATCATGTGCCAGATCGTAAGCATGCATCCAAGAAGAAGCTATGAAAATGACGGACATGGCGTCGGACAAACGCAAATATAGCATTGCAAAATGCCAAGTGGACAAAGCTCATTCCAAAACAAGATTGAATTTGGGTTTGGCTTTCACCTACTGGGTGGAGGGGCCTACTTTGAATGTTGTGTTTTCAAACCGCAATCGGCAAATTCTACAAATCGTGCCTATTAGTATAAGTGTTCTCTCCAGTAAACTTGTTGATGGAGGGAAACATCACAGGTCAGGAGGTTCTTACTTTCAGTATATTCAGTAACAATCTTGTCTTTTTAGTAACAAGATTTGCATTTAAAGAAATGTGTGTAGTCGCTATCTATCACCAAATGAGGTAACACAATGGTGACCGAGCCTATGGCTCACTGATGAAAGCCCTTGCATGTGCAGTATTAGGCCTACCTACAAATTGGGTGTCTGTGGCAACATTCCCCACCTCTGCCCTCAGAGTAGCTCTGCTCAAGTCATATGTCAAACTGTAAAAACCCAGTGTGCTTCCCACTTCCTCTTAAGACGGATTCCTTTACCAGGGTCCAATCATTTCAAACTGCAGAATGTGGAAATGTAATATGCGGGATGTGTTTCAAAGTTCTAATAGTGGCGTCAGTGTTCAAGGGCAAATTAAAGATGAGACTCCGTCTGCAGAGGAATGAGGAATTTATTTGACCTTAAGATAATGGCAGCGGATGAAAATAATTCACGTATCCCCACAGTACTCTGTTTCTCTTCTGTCTCTCATCCGTTTCCCCTCTTCCTCCCCTTCACCCCTTACTCTTCCTCCTCATCTCCCATCTTTTCCTTAACGCATCCCTTCGGACGAGCCGGAGCCATAAATCTCAGCTTCCCATCTGTCCATCGCATCTCATAAAAGTCTTATTCGTCCCAGTAAAAACTCCTCTCCTTGTGAATGTTTTTTTGGGTGGCAAGCATCCCTGTAAATAATTTGTTGCAATGTATCTTACAAATCATCCACCCGGCGCTACGTCCATCTTGTTTCAATCACCGCCCGGGACGGATGATTTGATGCACACAGCGTGCACAGATTGTTACAAGGTGGACTGGAGCCCGAATCAAGGATGGATGCACGCATGTAAGCATAGAAGACGACTGTGTGTGCATAATGCATGTTGACCCACAGGTCAAATTGTCTCCACCTGTTATTCTGTGGTTGCGTTTTCCTTTTTGGCAAATGTAAGGCTACAAAGAATCTTTTCAGTGTGTTGTGAATCATTTATGAATCTTGACCTCAGAGCCTATAAACACGACCACGGAAGGGAACCTGGATGAAATGTACCGTATAAAAACCTGCTGAAAGATCGGCGAAGCGGTGTGTCTGTAATGTACAGTATGTTGGCTGAAATGTGGATCTATCTGCGGAGTCACTTAGAGGACACAGTGAACAACCACCTATTTCCACAAGGTGATGGATCATTTGAAAAATCAAAAGGAGGAAATGCCGTTAACATAATGATTGGTTTTGCCAAACACATTTTCAAAGAAATGTAATTGCTGCCTGGATTATATTTAGTGGGTTTTTTTTAACAAAGGGCACGCAAGTCATAGAGACGTGGATATGGTGGCAAATGAGAAATGATGTTAAAGTTGGTCACTTGTTGTGATGAACCTACAAAACATTATCATCTGAATCTGCAGCTCACATCGGCTCAACTCACTGTTTAACTGTCTGACTGCAACTTTACTTTTTTTGGTTCACTTTCACTTCTTTTATAGCGTAGTTTTCGGCCACAGCAGGCAGCTTTTTTCAGAGAATAAGAACCCACTGTACGCTACCTGCCCAGTAATAAACAGCAGACAGACACAGTTAGCGACTAGTTGGTGAACCATAGACATTATATACGAAGTGGAAGTAGTCACCGTGACGTCACCCATTGGTTTGTGGACTGCCGTTTTGAAGCCTTGAGTTCGGCATTTTGGCTTTCGCCATCTTGTTTTTTTGCAACCAGAAGTAACACGAGAGGGTAAGTAAAGCCAAACTCTAAATAAGACATTTTTATGCGACCAAAATGTTACAACTTACTTTCAGGAACTGAAAACACACCGTGAAAGGGTTAAAGTTGTGTGACGAAAAAAACGGACAACACTGTGGTAGCGACCTGTCAATCACAAGGTAGCTACGCCCTAAAGCATCCCCTGCTTTATGGTCTATTTGACTCTAAATGGGACCATAGTTTACTAAATGAACATCATGCTGTATAGAGCTGCACAATTATGGCCAAAATGATAATCACGATTATTTTGATCAATATTGAGATCACAATTATTTATCACGATTATTCATAGATTTTTAGGGAACAACTTTCACATTTATGTAAACAGAGCGTAAGCTTCGCTTCCATGTTGTGCTACATTCCTGCTAATGTTAAAATCTTTGCATCAAAATAAGGCTGGTTCTTATTCAAAGTGCATCTCCAAGAAGCAAAATAAAATTGTACCAAAAAACATTTTACTCCATAAATCAACAGAGCATTGCTTTTACTTTCAGGTTGTGCTACATTCCTGCTAATTAACAAATCTTTGCATCAAAGTAAGATTAAAATAAGGTTCTTCTTCACCTGAATTCAGTGCATGCATTTTCATTGCCCATCTGCTCTACAGTAGCCTATATTACTCTTTTAGTCTTGACTGCAGTTGCAACATTCAGGAAAGTTTTTCACAGGCTGTCGTCGGGCGGGTTCGGGTGAGCTTACTTACTTTTAGGGGGCAAAAAGTGACAAAGCAGTATTGTGAGTAAGTTATTAATAACTTACAGAAACATTGTGTGCAAAATTCCACCTTCTCTCTCCCTCTCTCTCAAACACACAAACACACACACACACACACTAGTAATGCGAGGTCAAGAGGTCGTGGTCATTGGAAGTATTTGTGTGAGATCACGTTGTTTAGGAAGTGCTTGATTTGATAAGCAGCGGGGTTATCTATGAGCGAAGCACGCATTTTAAACGTTAACATCGCAGTCGATCATGTTCGTTTAATTGTGGGAAGGCATTTTGCACATTTATATTGCTTATAAATATTTCCCCACAAGCTGGAATGAAGCTCAGAGTACACAGGAATGTCTATATACTCTGCATGAAAATACACTAAAGAGATGGAGATTCAATCACTGATGGTGCATGATAATTGTATGTTTCTCTGAATCAAAGCTCCTCCTACCTCAGAGAATACATCGTATTGCTCCTTGATATATACAACTGAATGTTCTATAATCTCCTCTTTGTCCATTTCCTTTCCCAGTTCTTACTATTTGTTGATTCGTGTAATGCCAGTGAGGACATTAGATAAAAGCATCCTGTGATCTATAGGCAATTTCTCATCACAGCATGTGCGAAGCCAGGAGATGGCAGTGCAGAGCTACAGTTGGTGTCAATATTACAGCCTGTCATCGTGCTATACGTCCCACAGCTTCTCAGCCTGTCGGGCTCAGAGCCAACAGTAAGTCATAAGATACACTGAGACTGATATCATTGTAGCCTTTGTGCTAACTGCACTTGATCACTTGACAGTGGCTTAACCTCTACATTACATAATCACTCTTTAAGTTCAGCATTCGTTATGCATCTTATTGTGTGTGCATGTATATGTGTGTGTGTGTATGTGTGTGTGTGTGTGTGTCCATCATTAAAGATGAATCAGTCTAGTTCTGTCTGTGTTTGCTTGGCTATTACCGGAGTAGACAGACCATCAGATTGCTAAAATGTGCCCTACTAGTGTGTGTGTGTGTGTGTGTGTGTGTGTGCATATGGATGTATGGGTGTTGTACTGTAATGTTTGCCATTATTAGGATCCTGTCCGCTGCTGTAGTTGTGTGTCCACAGACTGAACCGCAGTTGAGTCTGGTTCACTGACTAGGGCCAATACGACGTCACTTCACAGGAAAATATAGGCTACATGCTGTGAAAGAACGCTGCCTAATGAAGTTCTATAAAATGAAAAGTGATGATATGGGTGGAATCCAACCCTGTCAGGAATCCATAGTAGGGATTTCACGATACCAGAAATGTAGTAGTGAATACCAATACCAGTCAAATTCCACGATTCTCAATACCACGGTAAAAAACAAAAGTAAAACAATAAATATATCGATTTTATATTGCTGTGAAAACATCTACTTCAAATGATTTTTATTCAAGTTTCTCGTCAAAAACTACTTTTTTTTACAAGATTACATTTGAACACATCATGGTAATGTTAGAATTTACCTTCGCCCAATACTTTTTTTTACTAAATAGAGCCTGAACACACCATACTGTAAATCAACGGTACCTCCCCGTGTTGAAATCGGCAGGATGAGAGCTGGTTATGGCTGGAAAGGATTCGTCTTGTGTGAAAACTCTCGCGAGAGTTTGCATGTGTTTGCGAGAGTTAGTGTTCATATATTTACTGTACATTCTGCAGGCATCTTGTATCTCTACACTTGTAGGAAGGTTGCATTTGCAGTTCTGTGTGACATTTTTAGATGCTAATCTGAATGCAGTGTGTAATTTGTTTTAGATTTCTAGTAATGTAATGAAGTCATGAATCAAGTTCAAGGTTGAGGTTAATTTTTATTATGTTAATTTTTATTTAATTTGATTATAATTTTGGGTTGATTGTGGTGGTCCCTACGGACAAAAGTGGTAGTGTTTCCGAGCACCAGAGTCCCTTTAGAAAACCCTTTAGGGTCTGTCCGCGGCGGGCTGGTCGCTGCCGGTCGGCCCAGCTGAAGTGACCTAAAGGAGTTTTTTAGTGAACCTGCCTGATTTCGTCTGTTTACCATATAACAGTCTTTTCTCCCCCACGAAGGGCATCCGATCCCTTCCGAGTTGTTTTCCCTGAGTCGCTACATTTACAACGAGAATGTGACGTCATATTTACCCAAGATGGATCCTTTCTAGCCATAACCATGAGAGCTAGTTAACGTTGCTGTTAGCTCCGTGCAGGATTGTGCATTTTACCGGCTGCTAACAGCTAATGCTAATTAGCTTTTGTCCTGCTGATTTCAACACAAATTTGTTGTTCACAATGCAGCATTATCAGGGAAAAATAGGGTGCATCCCCTGGACACGTCAATAGTGAATTTACTGTGTCCCAAACACATTTTTTATCATCCCGGGACGATAGGACGCTGTTAGTCTCCAGCCCTGATGGTACCTATGGTACTTGCAGTACTGTAGAAAAACAAGTACCGTCACGTCTTCAGAATTTTGGCATCGACTTGGTGCCAAAGTATCAGTTCTCATGACATCCCTAGTCCATATCATCACTTTTGTTGTTTCCAGAGTAGATTTTTCTTTTATTATTCTGATAAAAGATTACATGCATTATTTTTCTCCACAATCTGTACATCAAATTCAGTTTCAGTTTTGAGTTTTATATAAACATGCGTCAGGGAAAATATTGCCCTCATTGTCTTGTCCTGCTGGAGTTTGACTATCAGCTGATAAAGATTTACTATACAGTAAGTCATACCTGCCGCCTCGTGTGCCACCTTCACTCAACTTAATCAGTTTCCCACCCCCTTGCCTGTATGTGACACATCAGCACGGCCAACTGGGGAGCCGGCTGCGGTTCCGCGGCTCCACCCGCTGAGGTTCAGCTCCACCAGCGTGATTATCTGCGGCTGTGGAGCAAATTTTAAGCGTCAAACCCAATAATGTCGAGAGTAATGACAAGAGTGGTGAGAGGAACTCAGCGTGTGTCGCATTCACACTTAATTCCTGCAGGAGGAGCGCAGCGCAGCGCTCTTCCAAACCCCTCACACTAAAGACCGGCAGTGTGTGGTTGTCAGCGCGCTCGGTTGCTGTAAATTAAAACTGTAAAAAATAGTAGTAAAAAGTTATATTTCCATTACAGCCTCTGTGTGTGTTTCTATGTGTTTGTGTGTGGACGACGTGCATAGGTGTGAGGGGTCTGCTTAGTTTAAGCGTTTGGGTGTGTGTGTGTGTGTGTCTCCGTGTCTATGTGAACAGGTGTACGGTGGCTTAGAGTGTGTGTTCTGTGTGTGTGACATTGGCTCCTCCATCTGCCATTACCTCACTGTAATAATAACACCATTATTCTCACTAACTAGGATTCCATCCTCGACTTTTGATGACAGTTGAAGCTCCTCCAGCTTCAGTGTGTGTGTGTGTGTGTGTGTGTGTGTGTGTGTGTTTCCCTGCCAAATACAAATGCCCCAGGACACACAGCTGAGCCGGCTGGTTGGGGTTTAACGTTTCACTGCAGAAAATGTGTCATCTTTTCTCGCTATGATGGATATTATATCCATGCCTCCTCCAGGTGCCCGGGCTCCGTTTGACTGTGTTCTAGTGTGTGTGTGTGTGTGTGTGTGTGTGTGTGAGAGTATGCATGCTTCCTGACTTGGTGTACCCTCGCCATACTTTCATTAATCACAACCCTCAGACATTCTTTTTCCTGTCAGAAGAGAAAAGACGAGAGACAGATGATCTTTGTTTCCACAAAGACACTTCTTTGATTTCCGCCAGCGTCTTTCCTCTCCCAAACCGCCGAACGGGATACAAAACATGATCTCTTTTGACCGCCGTTCAAAAGCCCTATTGGCGCTCTGGTCGGTCGGAAGGCTAGCCCGTATTGTCTTTAGATATGGACTAGATCGTATAGACTGTGCATGTGGTTTTCCTGGCTTGGTAAAAAAAAAAAAAAGAAAATGCAGGAGGGAGAGGAAGAGAAATGTTGAATAGACATTACTGGAGTCATTTATTTTACATTGCTGAAGGATATCGGTGTCAAGGAGGGATACAGCCCATTTACTTGAACCTCTGCTTTTCTAAGTTATTTTGCAATGCACACAGATTTTTGTTCATGCACTTATTTTTCCTCATTTTTGAAATCTAAACTTAACAGACCCTGGATTATATTGCTGTTCTGGCTCCAGAAAGATGCTATAAAAAAAGAAAATTAAAAAAAAGTATGAATGAAAAAACGTGGATAAAACTTCAGAACGTCTGATTTCTGTGATAATACATTATAATACAGGAATAAAAATATATGTTAAGTTGCGAGTTGTTATCCAATATTATATGCATGATGATGCATGATTCCCATGTTGTAAACACAAGCTCACAAGTTTCATTTTAAGGCCCAATTAGCTCCACCCTTTTGTGTCACTTCTGGTTGCAAAAAAACAAGATGGTGACGACCAAATCCGTTGTCCACAAACCTATGGGTGACGTCACGGTGACTACGTCCACTTTTTATATCCAATCTATGGCGAAATCACAACCTTCGCTGTATACGCCGGGACTGCTGTTGAGCCCTTGCGTCAAGTATAAAACCAGCTTTCTGTCCAGTCATCAGGAAGAACCTCTCCCATGGAGTATTTCATCTCCACAGCATCCGGGCCAGTACCCATTTTGTTATTAATGACTTGATAACATTTGCAGGCTTTGCTTTAAAGAAGGAAAAATCACACTTTTTGGATCTTCGATGTGCCAAAATCCATAAAGTTACACGTTTTTTGAGGGATCATTTCCTGCAGAGCTCCTATTTCTTCCTGTGGGCATGGAGCGACTGGCGGGAAGCAGAGCTTAACGTCACGCAGCGCTGATATGAAAACACAACTCAGCACAGTGAAGTGAGGATACACAAGCTCTCTTTATGGTTATTGTGATGGATTATGTCCAGTTGGTTTTCATGTTGGACAAGACGGAATCGCAACAAATGGTTTCTTCTGAAGGAGGAAAACAAACTAATACTGCATATCCAACTATGGGGAATGAAAATACGGGAATAATATTAGAATTATGTATCATTATTCTTGTTCAAAAAGCTACAGGGGCACACCCACAAACACACGGCATTCCAAGCGTTTTGGGGTGTGTCTTCCTCTCAATATTTATGGTCAGCCTTGTTGTGTATCTGGCTGAACTCCTGTGGTTTTCGTGGCTTGGAGCGAGGTCGACCTTGGGTCATGGGTTTGGACACATCCAATAATCACATAAATATGCACGCATATACAGAAAATACACAATCAGAGGTTACTCAGGTCCAGTGGAAAGTGAAAAAGAGCATTCCTGTAAAAGGTTTTAACTTATTGACTGGGATAGGCGGTTATTTATTTCCCCGCTTCAGAAACAGAGCGGTGGTTAGTGAGAGCGCCGGGCCAGCTTCCCAGACGAAGACTGACTAATCCGGATCATTTTCAACAAAGATGTTCAAGTAGAAGTCATTTCCCGGACAGAGTCAGGCCTTATCGGGGTGTAGAAATACATCAATGTACAGTTCATGGTTTGGACGACAACCTCGGTGGACGAAGCCAAGCATTATCCCCATCCATCTCTGGTTTGGTGTATCTTAATCATGCTAAATGCTGTTTATATGCTCGGTGTGGAACTGATTTAAATGCATATTTTCTCTAAGTCCCTGGCTGCAACAGTGGTAGCGGTTGTTGAAATGCTCGATCGAATTTTATTTATTTCCACAGTCTGTCATCACAAGCCTGTCTCAAATCAATCTAATCAACAATCAGTTATAGAACAAAATGCAGCTATAGTGTATGAAAAAAACATGCCACTATAGGAGACATAACAAGCCCTCCTGATCTACAGAAGCCAGCCCAGGCTACCTGGCACCACCACCCCCAGACCCCTTAAATGTGTTTAAGGAAAAACTGCCATAAAAAAAACAAAAAAAAAAACCTTCATGCATTTATTTATCCTACATCTTTCATAAGCGCTGGAACAAAAAAATACAGTCTCCTACAAATCGCTCTGCCAAAGTCCCTGCTCTTATGTCGTAATTGCGGCGGTCGGGTATGATTTTAATCCAGTGCAAATCTGCCTTATTTATTATTTGTGCGGTGAAAAAATTGAGCGCAAATGGCCTTCCACATTTTGTTAAAGACAGATGTCCCTTGTTAGAAGTAATCCCGCACAAATTAAAAACATGATTTCCTTTTTTAGTCCACCTCAAGACAGCGAGTTTCTATTTTCCTGATGTCTTAAAAACTAGTTGCAGAGACAGGTTTAGAATATATTTTGCACATTTTCTAATGAGTGATATCTGTCAATTTAATCATCCTGTGCAAATGCATTTCACAAGGTGTAAAATGCCAAAGTTTTTGAGTCCTACTAAAATACAATAGAAGTTATATTAGCTTTTGTGAGGCTTTTCCACAATGATGCTTTGTCAGGGCTGTTAAAGTTAACGCGATAATAACGCATTAACACAGATTTGTTTTAACACCACTAATTTCTTTAACGCATTAACGCAACTTGCAATTTTTAGGTTGTAGCAGGCTCAGTTTTGAAGCTACAGTGAAAATACTGGTATCATTTGAAACTAGAAAATCTAAGGAATCCACAATGCAGAAGGTAGTGTAGCGAGACAATACACTAACAATTTCTCATTACATACAGTGATACTTCTTTTTCTACAGAACCGCAGGTACCGTCAGGGCTCAAGACTGTCGTCCCGGGGACGATAGAAAATGTGTTTAGGATGCAGTAAACTCACTATTGACACGTCCAGGGGAAGCACCCTATTTTTTCCCTGATAATGTTATATTGTGAACAACAAATCAGTGTTAAAATCGTCGGGATGAAAGCTAGCTAACGTTAGATGTTTTACAGTATGATATGTCCAGGTTCTATTCAGTAAAAATGTGTATTAGGTGAAGGTGAATTCTAACGTTATCATGATGTGCTCAAATGTAGTCTTGTAAAATGTAATTTTTGGTGGGAAACTCGAATAAATGCAGTTGTTTGAGGGAGATGTTTTCACAGCAATATAATGGTATTGTATTGGTATCGACTACAACATTTCTGGCATCGTGACATCCTTGCCTCCACCTCACAAATAACGAGCATTTAAAAAAGTTACGTTAGCATATACTGTAAGAAATTCCTGCTGTTTGACTGCCGCACAAGTGCTGTTCATTAAAATAATTGTTCTACTTTCCCTCCAGTAAACATGTTGATGGAGGGAAGATATATAAAAAGAAATTACAGGTCAGGACTCCAGATCAAATTGGGGTCAGTTTTACCAAAGAGAACATTTACTCCTTCATGACAGAAGTGACAAAAGCAGGATAGATGCCAGTTAGACACAATGGTTGCTACTGTGTGTTGAACGGTGCGTTTGTGTGCTGTTTGTATTTTCAGGACAGGACCATTAACTGGCCCCGTACAGAGAAACTCAGCGGGGCTCAAATGTGTTCTGTCTTGCTGTTGATTCAAGCTGTGTTACTCTGAGGCGCCACAACCATCATGGGTGGCCACGGTGGGCCGTTGGCACAGCACACGTAAGTGCTAACTTACCCTATAGTATACAGTACAACCTCTCTCTCTCTTTCTCTCTCTTCCTACACGCTATCACAAGAAAAAAAGTGTGTGCACTTATAATCACTCTCTCGCATGTACATATACACTGTAACTCTCTGGAATATGTTGGAGAGCAAAACTGTCCACACTGTAATCAAAAAATAGATTAAAGAGCAAAACTAACAACACTTGAATCAAAAATGTTTTATTGCAAGTAAAATACAATTGTGATTAAAAATGTATTAATGTCAATCAAAAAGTTTTATTTGCAAATCCAAAAGTTTTGTTTGTAAATCTAAAAGTTTTGTTTGCAAATCCAAAAGCATTGTTTGTAAATCTAAAAGTTTTGTTTGCAAATCCAAAAGTTTTGTTTGCAAATCTAAAAGTTTTGTTTGCAAATCTAAAAGTTTTGTTTGCAAATCTAAACGTTTGTTTGTAAATCTGAAGTATTTGTTTGTAAATCCAAAAGTTATGTTGGCTGTTGAGCGGAATCCCATAGGCAGGACCTACACTGAAAAATGCAAGACACATCTCTATTGGCCAGTTTCGATTGGAGTGACAGCTTGGCTACTGTTAGTAAATGCACAGCATCACAAATATAACATAAACTAACATTATATCGTTGAACACAAATAGTTGTGTTAATAGTAGCTACATACAGAACTAATGCAGGCTAATAGGCAGCCTGGGCACGTAACATACCTATGACGAGCGAGTGACTAGCTAATTGAGCTAAGCTAGCAACTACAGGCTGCCAAAATCATATGTATTTTTTAACCCATTACAATATCACAGTTCCTTAAACAAAAGCAATCTACATGCACCAATTCAAACATATTCTTGCCATTACTAAGATGGAAGTTACGTGTAATTAATTAATTAAGCGCATTTATTTTCTGTCTTCTCGGTTCCCGTACTGTCTTCTCCTTGGACTTTAAAACTCCCTCTCTTGTTTACTAACAGTGGATGTTGCCAAGCTGTTATTCCGATCAAGACTGGCCAATAGAGACGTGTCCACAAGATTCAGCTCAACAGCATGCAAAACCTTTAGATTTGCAAACAAAAGTTTTGGAATTGGAAACTTTGCAAACAAAACGTTTTGATTTGGAAACAAAACTTTTGGATTTGCATTAATACATTTTAATCACAAATTTTTTACTTGCAATAAATTCAGTGTGCTCGCATAATTAGGACACAAAAGTAACTCCATAACATACGACTTCTCAAACATACATATGCATATATACAGTATGCAGTAAATGCACAAAAACACAAGAAAAATGTGCTTATGCTTAATGCATGTTTATATAACCTCAGCACAAATTGAAAGGGACACACACTCACTCATGCTACTTCACACACACACACACACACGCACACACACGCACACACACACGCACACACACACACACACACACACACACACACACACACACACACACACACACACACACACACACACACACACACCCGCTGGGCCGTAAAAACAAACTACTCAAAATATGGCATTTGTCTTCTGATTAAACACTCGCATTCCAGCAAACTGCGTTTGGCCTGCCGGGCAACAGCCGTCATATTGACAGTCGGACGTGCGGTTTGTCCGGGTGATCTCTCATGAAGGGAAGCTTTATGGCACGGCCAGCTCCATATAATCAGCTTTAAATGGTCCAAATGCTAACGAGAAGGACGGCACCCTCCCTCCCCTTCATACCAGCCAGCCGGCCCCAGGAAGTCAGGAAAGACAGAGACAACAGCTACGGGGACCATGGAGAAATGAGGAATGTTAGGGGGGTTCAAAGATCCCCAAAAGTCTAATTTATTGACGTGTAATTACGATAAGGTTTTAGTAAGATCCATAACCATCTGTCTGGAAATTGTTAAACTGGAATGATAATTGGCTCTTGCATGTTAAGTTGCTGCAGCTATGCATATGGGATGGGATAGTAAAAATTGCAAAATATTTGAGGTTACTTCAAGTTAGCTTTACACAAAAAAAATCAACCATCTGAATTTATATGCTGACAGTGATGGGTCATTTATTTCAGGAAATGTTTAAACTGCTGTAATAAATCTCTTCCTTATTTCCATAAAAGTACAACTAGGAACGAAGAATGTGTGACCCAAAAGATTTTGGGGTTGAAAAAGTTTAGAGCTGCAACGATAAATCGATTAGTTGTCAACTATTAAATTAATCACCCAGTATTTTGATTATCGATTAATCGGTTTAAGTAATTTTTTAAGACAAAAAAGTAAAAATTCTCTGATTCCAGCTTCTTAAATGTGAATAATTTCTGGTTTCTTTACTCATTTAAGAAAGTAAACTGAATATTATTGAGTTTGAGTTGGACAAAAGAAGACATTTGAGGACGTCATCTTGGGCTTTGGAAAACACTGATGGACATTTTTCACCATTATCTAACATTTTATAGATCAAACAACTAACCGATTAATCAAGAAAATAGATCAGACAGATTAATCGACAAAGAAAATAAGTTGCAGTCCTAAAAAAGTTACTCGAAAAATGTAATCAGTTACTCATAACATATTACTCATTGGCATTACTCAGCTCAGCACCGCCAAAGGTGCCTTTAAGTGACTCCATAGCCTCCGTATCCAACAGCTATCTGAACGTTAAACCAGGTTCAGGACTCCTGAATGTAGGTTTACCAGTGGCTAACGTTAGCAAGCCAGCTAAGAGGACACAACATGTAAATAAATCAATTTTGGAGTAACCTGGAGTCACATATCTCATCTTTTGGTAGAAGCTAACCACCTGGGATTAGTAACTGTAATCTCCTACACGACACTTGTTACTGATGAAGTATCACATTACTGTAACACGTCACTAAGTAACACGTTTCTGCCCCATACTATAATGAAGTGCAGGATGAGTTACTGTAAGCCAATATCTCAGCCAGTAAAATGACTTCATTTATAAGGATGACTCATCTTCAAAGTGCGATGAAGAGCTGAACAATGAAGGGACAATGAAGTTATTTGAGATCTGACCAGAGATAACGATAATATTAAATGTGATCCTTTACATTTGTTCAGTATTGTGTCATAGCTGTCTGTATGAAAAGTATGCAATATGGTGTTATAAAATACTGTATCATATTTTATTGTCTCATTAATCTCTGAAATATCTTTATCTGTTTGGCATAAGAAGGGTCATAAGAAACCTGCAAATCAACAGACAGCGCACCTATAACTGGACATATAGTCCCATACGGAAATGTCCTATATTACAGTATGTACATATGCTGGAATCACATAGTATATAACAAAGGCTTTGTCTGAAATCACATACTATGCACTACATACTCAATATGTGTACTATCGTTCAACATACTTTTGTGTGAATAAACAGTTGTATGTATCTTTTCGGGCGCACTGAGCAGTAATTTACGTCTTCACTTCCTGAGAGCCTCTTTGCCGGTTGGAGACATGTAACCATGGTAACCCGTGTCAATCTCATGTGACCAAAACAACGGTTTTTGAGTGTAAAGTTTGACTTAAATTAAACTATATATTACGCTAGCAAAGTGAAATCTAATGCTCAGATTAAATTGAAGCGTTATTGATGTTACAGAGCTAATGTCCCTTAAGATCTTTGTTATTGTCGTTAGCTGTTATGGATGAACAAACATAGACTGTATAAAATGTGGATGTATGGTGGCTTCAAATAAAACTTGTGAGCTTGTGTTTACAACATGGGAAGTCATGTACAGGATATGCGGGCCGTTCAAGTGGTTAAGTCGTGAAGAACACCGCTGCTAAGCAACGGCAATTTTAACGTTACTGTCGGCGTCTAGAAGCCACACAGGCTAACAATTTAGCAAGCCAGCAAGCGGGTAACATAATTCAGTAAATGCGAAGGCATAATGACAGAGGAAAAAGATGAGGCCATTGGGAATATCAACATTTTATCAGACATATTATAAAATTATGAAGAAAAACTATAAACAACTTAAATTACAATACTGTATATGACCTTATTATGCACTGAAAGATGAACTTCCAAGGCCTCCGCTATTTCTGACAACGTCAACAAACACATCACAACTCTGCTTTCAGAAACTTTCCGCTTCCGAAGTCGTGAATACCACAAGAGGGGAGCGTTCATACGGACTCTTCCCGTGAACATGGTAAACACGACCCCATTTGAAGCCACCAATGGTCTTCGTGACATCACCCATGATCCTCTCCTAAACCTGACCAAGTAGTTTTGTTGCCTAAACCTAATTCCGCTTCACAACGTTAAATAGAACGGTCGTATATGTTGTTTTGAGAGTCATTGGCAACCAACGACCTTTCACCAACTAAGTACACAAGTCAAAACAATCACCAAGGATATTTATACTGATCTCTTACCAAAAATACATTTTAATTTAGAGAGCCACATAGTGCAACGGCGGCTCAGTGTCTCACCTCGCCAGTTGCCCTGGCTTCATTTTGAAATGTGGAAAAGTCATTTTGATAAAGCCGGACAGGAACATTTTCCATCCATACAGAAGAGGAAGACACGGGTGTGAGGAGCTGCGGTGGGTAAAAGTCTCCAGTGAATTGAAATTACCACACATAGTTGCGGGTAGCTTCTTGAATTGTTGACTTCATGTTCAGCCATGCAAATCTTATTAAATGAGCTGAGCTACAATGGGACAAATGGGCTGCAGTTAACAAGGCAGAGAGCATCTGGTAAAAGTAAATCTTTACAAGCCCCTGACAGACACACAGAGCTGCACGGTGAAAAAGACGCTTTATACACAGATAGGAAGAGGATTGCTTTATGGGACAGCTGTGTAACCCCAGAGAGCAGGAGGAAGTGTTAAAGGATGCTACTGAGGCATGTTGACATGGACCATCCTCCCTGCCTTTACGTCGCATTTTGTAGAGGAATAGTAGGTGACTATTTTGAATCTCAAGACTTTTCTGGATTTCTGCTGTAAATAATGCATAGAATTAGAGTTAAAACTATTTTATTAATTAATTTAACTATTAATTTGACATGTATACTACCTTTATAGATTGGTGAAGGGGACTTAAACTCACTGAAATCACTTGTAGTTTATAGGAGTATTGCAAAATGTTTGATCAAGCAATGTTGCATACAGGAAACTGTTCATCTTTATTGTCTGAGGAATGAGTTTTAAGTTATTTCACTATAAACATTCAAAAATAACTAATTTTAAAATGGTGCGAAGGTCACTAGCAAAATGATGCTCAGATTAGGGGTGTAACGATCCATCGATCTGGACTGATGTATTGATTCAATGATCAATGATTCAATATCATCGATGCAAAGTGAAAACATCGACACATATCTTTAAGATACACCTTTATTTTGAAATTCCCATGGCACCATTTCCGTCCAAGCACGCCTCATTCCTAAAGATGCTATTGATAACATTGATAACATTCAGTCACTAGATGTCGCATTCTCCCTCCCTAGTGACATTGCATTTACTTCACAACAAGTCGTTGCCAGGCACTTACCGTCAATCTCAGCCATTTATCTGTTTTTTCCACACTAACGAGTGGCGTTAGCGAGCGGCGTTAGCGAGCGGCGCTAGCGAGCGGCGCTAGCGGCGTAATGTTAGCAAGTGTGCGGTTGTCCGAGAGAGAGAAAGAAAGAGACCCTGTGTGTGACGTGATTAGCAGTTACATTATAGCTGTGAACCTCAACCTAGCAGTGCAGTGTGTGTAAGTTGCAGTTAATTTGTCGGTGAATTAATGCTACAACTCCTCAAGACCCGTGAGGAGACCCAAGCCAAGCTCCTGTGCTTCCTGTCCCTTGCTTGTTACCTGCTGGTTAAAGTGAAGGGGGTTAGCCCCCTCACCAGCATTGACTAGCAACCAGACCTCCAACAACAGGAGGTCTATTTTTTATTATTTTCCAGTATTAAAATTGTCAAATCATATTTTAGTTGCTTTTTCTGAGTTGATATAAATGTAACAGATTGTGTTAAATGGGCATATGATATCATCTCATATCGATCGCAGGCAAATATCGTATCATTGTCCAAAGAATCAATATCATATTGTATCTTAATGAAACTGGCGATTGACACCCTTTGCTCAGATTGCCCTAACACACATCCAAACCTATAGCCATCTTTCTCAATCAAACTGTTTTCATAGATGTGCTATTTGTCATCACTGTTCAATACAAGCACATGATCTAAAGCGAGCATTTCTCCCCGTGTGCGCAGCTTGTAAAAATATCACAGCTGCTTTGCGACTGTAGAGTTGAACGGCTGTAAAAGCTGTGTGTGTGTGTGTCTCAGTGAGTGTGTAAATGTGCTTGTGTTAAAGCCAGCATGGGTTGCTGCCTGCCCGCACGAGCACTTAACCTCAAAATACCACACATTAACAGGATACCTATTTGCATAGCAGACATAATTAAAACCATAAAAAATGTTTGTCATCCTCAAGGAGGGAAAGTCACTAATTTGAAGTATTCTAATTACTGTAATTATGCATGAGAATTTTGATTTGCTGGGAACATAAAAATTTAGTGCGTCAGTTTAAAACTGCCCCACATGGTTTGAAAATAAGGACATATTTCACATTTATGTACATTTAGTTTTCAACCCAAGCAATCTTACTTGTATTTGAGGTGTATTTAAAAGGACCATACCCCTGTTTTGCATGTTTTAAATCACTTGCACTTTAGTGGTGACCAAAGAATACCAATGAAAATCAAGTTTCTTAGACTTGACATTATGCCTTCATAGACTGTAGACACTTTCACTTAAACATTTAAATCAAATCAATCTTCACTACACAAAAATAACGTAACTTTGACAATGATAAAATACACGTTGTTCATTGATACCCTAAATCCACAGGCAAAGGCACACAAGCAACATTCATGCCGCTGGCTTCACGCTATTCCACTGATTTAAAACTGGTGGCAGTAATGCGCCGAGCAACGTAGCAAAGTCAGGAAGAAGACGACTGCTAGCTTGTAGGCTAAACATAGCTAACATATAAAACAACATACCTTTAAACCAATGCAGGGTTTAAAAAAAAAAAAATTGGCTTTCCAAATGTTTCATGCGCTATGAATGAACATGGAGCTATGACCGTTTAACTTCCTAACACTAGCTCTAAGCAGCTTATAATTCATCATTTAAACTACCAATGCCAATAGTTTTTTGAATCAAAAGCAAATATTTCAATAAAAATACAATAATTTATTTCCTAATCGTTTAAATTTGATGTTTTTATATACAGTAAGTAACCACTATAGATGACAATAACAAAGTAAAAAGATAACATTTAAAATTTCTGACGGTTTAAACTGACTGTGCGACGGTTGAAATTATTTTTTGAGACGGTTACAGGACGGTGGTGAAAAGAGTTAGTCTGGAGCCTTGTATACCAGCTGCTATAACAAAACAAAACAACAACAAAACACGATCGGTGTCGGCCGATATGGCATATCTACGATTGGCAATCGGTATCGTTGGAAAAAATTTGATCAGGGCATCTCTTGTAATATTGCAGGTAGGGCAATTAATAGGTGTAGGGTAAGATTATCCAACGTGCAAGATTAATAAAAATGCAACAAAATTCCCTTACTGTACTCTTTCCATATTTGGTCACACTACTGAACCTTTGACTTTCCAGCCCCTTGAATTTACCTGGACACTCATCCCTGTCCATGGTTGTGCTGATGTCTCTGAACCAGCATGATACAGTACCTCAACCCTTTATGACTACATCTGGCGACTTCTGGGGACTTTTTGAGTAGCAAATAGTTCTCGAATTCTAATGTGTCCAATGTTCCCTCGTGTTTAGTTCGGCGCTATGGAAAAGTTTGCAGGTTTCGGCAGCTGTAGTTGGAAGAAAACCTCCGGGGCCGAACAGCGCTGGCTCACAGGGAACACTGGGTGCAGCTCACCTCAGCGAGTGTTTTCTCAACTGGACTCCAGTATGAGAGGCTCAGCACCGAAAGCACTATCCCAGATGTATGCTATGCATCAAGCTTTTTGATTGCTGTCCATATAGGACACGGCGCCCAAATGGACGTGGATCCGATGGCTTTCCAGTGGCTTTATGACTTGAGATCTTAATAAAGTGTCTGAATGACTTTCCAGTGCTCTCATTCGTTTTTATTCCCTTTACTGAGGGAAAGCGAGCCCTTTCTGAGTGCTGTGAGGATCTGCCTTGAAGAGCTTTGCAGGTTTTTTTGCCTTTGAAGGATCCGTACAGCGGGGATTTTCCCACTACAATTCATCACTGTCTGTCTTCTCTGTGTCTGTGTGAGTGAGCGTGTAGGGCTGCCACAGGCCTTAGCCGCTATTAGTGGGGATTTTGCCCTCCCTTTGAGGTGGTGATCTGTTTCCTTTAAATAGGTGAGAACTTGGATTAGTTCTGAATCTCCTCCACACACTATAGGATTCACTTCCCCACAGGGCGCTGCAGATCATCATGCAGCGGACCGCCATTTCCTTGGTTGTGTGGTTGGTCTGCATGCGTGCTTTTAAAGAACCCCGGAGGTGAGATCACACTGTAGACAGCACGGTGACCAAGAAGTTACACACGACTGTCATGTTAACAGAAAGGTCAGAGCAGGGTTTACACTAGACTTTTTTTTTTTTTTTACTTTTTTATATTAACTACCTGGCATATGTTTTTAATAGCCATATAATAGCCTACATTTGACATAACTTGAAAATAAGTTAAATGGAGAAGCGGTCTAAACATTTTAATAATAAGCTGTAGGTAATAATAATTACCTTACCGAGTCCACAAAGTCCACTTTCTCTTCCCCTCTCTGTCTCTCTTTCCAAAAAATACACACACTTGCACAGCAGCGCTCCTCGTCTCTGTAACTGTCTCAGTCCAAAGTCCAAACGTCAGAATTTATTGAAAAAAGAGAGATGTATTCAATTCCAAAATTCACAACATGATTTTATCCAACAAAATATTGTGTTTCAATACATATTTGTTGGCGTCTAGCCTTTCAAAAACAACGTTTTAACTGCGATCAAAAAACACCTTTAAATATGGCGACAGACATTCAAATCTTTCTTCGAAAACCTCGACAGAAGCTTTGATTGTAAAAAGACATTCGGTACCTAATGGCTTGGTCTGAGCCACTTTGTTTGTTTCCCATTTCTGGAGCCAGGGCTGTGTATGTACACCGGCCAGCGGACTATGAGGAGATATTTGCTGAATTTGACAAAAAGTGTATTGGATTAGAACGCGGCAGAGGTAAGTAAACTTTTGTATAATATATATATTTAAGTTGTATTGGCAACAAAGGTCACACAATATTAGGCTATTTAACATGTTATTAATGAATTTATTTATCTAATTGTCGTATTTCCAGACACATTTTGGCTGTTGATAATTTAATCTGCCAAACAACTACACGTGATACCGGCGAAGTAAACCCTGGGTCAGAGTTTGATTAGCTGGTGAATGTTGTGGAAGATTTAGCAGCTAAAGAGCTAAATATTTCCCTCAGGAGTTGGTGGAGACCAAAATGGAGCTAAAAGGAGATTGCACAGCAGACTCACAGCTGTTTGGTTTCGAGAAACACAACGGCAAACGATTGTTAATGTTTCTCTATGTCTGTTGGATGTGTAAATAAGCAATTGTTACGCTGCCCCCTAGAGGCAATAAATATTGAAAAACTTGAATATCGGGATATTGTGTTTTGTGATACTGTATCGATTCTCAAAAACACTGTCAATTTTCAATCAATAGTTTACATGCAAAGATTAACTAAGTCAATACTTTATTTCATTTGCAAAGACTTGTGCCACTGTGACTGTGATTCATGCAAATGCAGATCCCACTGTTCGGATTGCATAAAAAGGTTCACTTTTTTTACTCAGATTTTATGCGTATGGCAGTGTGTTCTTTATACTGGCAGTTCTCCTAAAATTAGATTTAAAAAATTGCAAAATATCACCTTGCTTACAGTATCGCAATATATTGCAATATATTTAATCATTACCCTGAGTCAGCTACGTATCGTATCTGCAGATTCTTGCCATTACACAGCCCTAATTAATGCTGCTTTAAAGTGTAGCTTTCGACAGAGGAAATAACATATTCTTCCTCTTATAAATGAAATATTTCATTTATAAGCAATAAAGCATCCTTACTCAAGTCAGTAAACTCATGTATGTTATCATAATTTGCGTACTTAGATATTGCAGTGTTATTTATATTACTGAGTCAGTTTGCCGACTTACTTTTCTCTTCTTGTGATACTGTTACGCCACGTTTTAGCATTTACCATTACCATTATCCCATAATTGCTGACCATAATACCCTACAAAAAAGCTTGCTGAAAATGTTGCTGCTGAAAGTGAAAGCCATTTTTTGCATCAAGCTGAACAAAGATCTGTTGTTTTCAACAGCAGCAACACAATTATATCCAGTTGGTTTGAGAGCTCAGGTTTTAAACTTTATTGCACCTGGTTTGTGGTAAGGCACAAAGAACAACATGGATGGTAAAGAGATAAAAAAAAATGAATAAACGCGTCTGTGTGTATCTGGCAAGCAGAATTTTACAGCGCATTCCACAAATACTGAGTCTCATGTCTTTATTTCAAAGGGAGGCTTTTCTCCAGACATCGTTGACAATTTACAACCTCTGGGCTTGCTCCGGGTCCTGTGCGTCCTATCTTACACTCATTCACACACACATACCTTTTTGGAGTACCTCTGACGCTTTCATGTGCTTACAGTAAGTCACTTCTATCACATTAACCTTAATTGGCGCGTGCAAGCGCAAGAAACAACAAACACATCCTGAGTGCTGCAGAGACAGCTCAGGCCCGAGGGGGAAGCAAATACGCATCAACATAAGTGTGACAGGGGAAGAAGAGAGCGGACGCTTCGGGACACAAGAAACCGGCCTCTCTTCTTTAGGATAATGTGTTGTTAAGAGCTGACCACAAAGCTATGCAGAGCTGCTACTGTGTGGAGGGTGATGGTCACGCAGGCGGTGGCAGTGCGGTGAACTCGGGGATTTTAAACTTAATAATTTGTGATAACGAGGGCTGTCAAAGTTAAGAGTTTGGGGCAAGTCATGGATTTGAGCATATTTTTGTATGCTAAATGCAGTACCTGTGAGGGTTTCTGGACAATATCTGTCATTGTTTTGTGTTGTTAATTGATTTCCAATAATAAATATATACATACATTTGCTTAAAGCAGCATATTTGCCCTCTCCCATGTTGATAAGAGTATTAAATACTTGACACATCTTCCGTTAAGGTACATTTTGAACAGATAAAAAATGTGTGATTAATTTGCGATCAATTGTGATGAACTATGGACAATGATGAGATTAATCGCGATTAAATATTATAATCGTTTGACAGCCCTAGTGTTTACACGTTCTCTTATGCAAACGTTTTTTGGGACTTCGTGGGCCCTGTACTTTCCACCATCTGTTGTCACCAAAACCTCTCAAAGCTTTTGTTTCATTTTCTTTGGAGGAACAGCATCCTCTTCCTGTTTCATGACTATCATAGAAAATATGACCACAATGGACTGCAGAGTAGAGGATCCTAGACGCTGACAAGCTTCAATCTAAATTTGTCACAGTATTTAGATTCCAATCAACGTTTAATTATGTTCTGATGTTTCACCTTTGAACAAATAACGTCACAAGTCACCACAGTGTATACCAAATGGGCAAACACCAATCAAGACTAGCGAGGGTGTTAAAAGGTTGCAAACAAACAAAAAGAAAAATGATCAAAATGTCCACCTCCACATGTTTTTTTCCCCGCCACAGTTTTTTTTGTTTTCTTTTCTCCTCTTGTGACAAAAACAACTCTTTTGGTCCTTAGAGAAGAAACAGCAGCTTTTAACAATAGTATTTTTAATTTGCTGAGAAACTGAACTGTTTGAAAATATGTTGCATCATAAGTTGATCTTGTAATAACTTAGTGATCTGTTGACTTTTCCTCTAGCGCCATCATCAGGTAAAATATTTATTACATCTTATTCTTTGGTTTATGACTAAATACTTTAAAACCTAATGATATTCCCATCAGCCTCAGCTGTACTTTGTGTTTAGTGCTAATTACAATTGTTAGCATGCTATCACGTTAACCTAAGCTAGTGAACACAGTGAGCATTACACTTGCTAAACATCAGCATGGTAGCATTGCCATTGTGAGCATGTTAGCATGATAACGTTAGCTCAAAGCACCACAGTGCCTAAGTACAGCTTCACAGAGCTGCTAGCATGACTATAGACTCTTAAACTGAAGTTATACTTTCCGCGTCCACTAGGGTCCATCTGACGTAAATTTCCTCATCAGAGGGTGTACGCATAGGCTCTAAGCGGATGTCAGTGTACTGCCAATTTGTTGTGAGTAGTGATCTACTGTTCACATGTGGAACGCGTCCTCCAAGCGGAGAGTATAAAAAGAACTACTATGCTTCCGTGGTGTCCTCAGCCGTCCGTGTATGTGTCTATTTGGGAGTATAACCGAGGCTTTAAAATCGTTTCTCACCAGTGCGATGAGAAAATGTGGTGCAGGAATATGAAAATCCATTATGCACTTCGGTTCAGGTGCAAATTATCCGCGTTGCTGTGCTCCATTTTCGTTGATCAGACCAAATGTTGTGTCCACTCCACACAACATTTGATGCTAATGCTAACGCTAGCTGTTGTGGCAAGCCCCGTTGCGTGACCAACAACAACAGTTAGCAAGTGCATATCAGCTACATTACCATCTTCATCGTATCCCAGCTGCTGGGCCATCTCAAGCCATATATTGTTCTTTATTGTGTTGTCGAGGTAGTAGTGTTTGCTGTACATTATTGAGTGTTGAGAAGGGGACGGCCCATTGTTATTCCGAAACACCAACAGTCCAAAAAATATCCCATTGGAACGAAAAAAGGCCATTTGTCCGACAGTCCGTTACCCCGAAGACAAACTCCCATTGTTCCAAAGGCCCATTGCTCCAAAAATAAAAACTCTCCGTGCAACAAACAGAAGCACATGGCTATAATTATTAAGCAGAATGGTTATGATGTCAGATGGAACAAAGGATTTCATTGGTCAAAAATATATTTCTGCTAGCAGAAATCCACTGAAAAAAAGGTTCGCCACATGTTTTTTCCCCCACACGAATGTTCCGCAGGGGTGTGCAAGCATTCATAAGAACCCACAAAATCATTTTTTATAAATTTCTGTGCATATTTTTTTACTTTTAGTCTACTAGCTTAGTTTAGAAATCTCAAAAAACAATAGATGAGAAAAGCTGCTTCTCAAAACAAGTTGTGTCTGTGTAGACATGGACCTGGCATGTAGCAAGAGTGGAAGTCCCACTTTTTACTTGCTAAACTGCTGCTACATCAAGACATGAACTGAAAGTTCAAATTTAAATTTTTCGATCTACCACAGATTACATTAGATGGCCTGCAGACAAGTTAGTTGAGTATATTTTTTTACAGAAATCTAGTTTAGATCTAATGCGTACATCTATTGCATCATGCAGTCAGTATAGGTGCAGAAATATGACAGGCAGCTTAATGTATTTGTATAAGTCTTGGGAAAGCATGAGTGGAGCAGCTTAGTTAAGTGTTTGATTCACACCTTCAAACACCCCCACCACACTGTATACACACACACGCACACACCTTTCCCTCTCCCACCATTCCTGGCGTCAGCTGAAGCACTACATGTGAGACACCCCTCATTAAGTTTGTGTGTGTGTGTGTGTGTGTGTGTGTGTGTGTGTGTGTGTGTGTGTGTGTGTGTGTGTGTGCGTGTGTGTGTATGTGAATTTGGACTGGCCCCGCTCCTCTCTTATTAAACATTCATAGGAGGGCGACTACTCTGATGTATAAGTTCCCTTAGCTTGTGTGTGTGTGTGTTTTCTATGGGGCCTGCATCCTGCGGTGATCGCACAGGGAGAGTGTTTCGGTCTACTAACAAAGAACCACTGTTCAACACGTTACCGTACCAAAGTGTGGGGAAAGGCAGTTGTCTCTGCATCCTCCTGCATTTCCTCATGTATTTATTCTGCAATGCAGGTCACAGTTTTTTACTGAGTGTCCATTTAATTAAAACCCTGTGAGTATGCCTCAGACAACTAAATCAAAATGTTACCATCTTTAAAGGAACATTGAACATTTTTTTGAAGTCTTATTTTTAAATAATGTTGATGGTGAAGTGTATTTATACGATGTTATACAGTAAGCTAGGGCTAGATGTCCTGAAGTCAAATATATAAGTCATTGTCAGGAATTATTTATTACATTTATTTCCAGCAACCAAAAAATCAAAGAACGAAGACATTTGCCTCACAAATTAGAGATATTTTCTTTTTAATTTATAAGGGACACGTAATGTTTTATACCTTTGGTGAATATAATCCAATCAATCTTATTTCTATATATGTATTTTGTATATACAGTTCCCTTGGTTAACAACTTATTTTTAAATCCTGATGTAATCGCACGTGTATACTTCCTCTAACTTCGCCAAGTCCGTCGCTAGCTCTCCCGTCAGCTCCGTTCTCTTTATACATCCATGGTCAGCTCCAACGGGGCCGTTTAAGTTAATTTAACATAAATGTCAGTATATGGGTGCTCTACAGTTGTAGCGTCGGCCGATTTGACCACGGAGATGAGAGTGGCGGCTGGCTTGACCGCACGTTACCGCAATACGATAACGTTTCCTGTCCATGACAGAGTTAGCATTCAGCTTTAGCCGTGATGTCTAGCTCTGCTTTTCCTGACAATGTGTGAAACCCAAAGTGTTTCCATACTTTACTGGATGTGTAGTGTTTACCATGCTGGATTTAAAATGTGAAGATTCAGGTCGTATCACGCAGACCCTCCGCCGTTTTCTACTTTTTCGTTTCGGCTCACTGCGGCCGACTGCAGTTTGTTTTGGTTGACGGATACAGAACGGATATGACGTCACATTACTCAAACTACAACAATAAAAGCGGTAACTTCCTTCTACCTCCAGATAGACTCAAATAAAGAAACCATATGGATTCTAGCATTAAAAAATCAATTTCAAAATCATACAATTTTTTTTTTTTAAATGGTGAATTGACCCTTACAAGGGGCCCTGGTCAGTTGTACAGTAGAAGCTGAGTGGACCACCAACTGTTTCCTGCATTGTTTTCTGAAATTTGCACTAAAATATCTTTCAGTTCTTATAATCCCAACTGGTCAAAGCTGAACTTTGCCTCCTTCTCCTCTTTGCCCGTTCCTGCCGGCCTGCGAGAGCAACTAAAGACCAGTGAAGCAAAGAGGTGGGAAACTCTTGTAACTGCTGGTGCACATACCTGCTGCTTGTTTACCCCCTTCTTTTTGATTTATTCATCCAAATAACAAAAATGGTTCAAATCCAGAGAAAGAGCCTTTTCTTACATCTCGTCAGCCTCAGCAGTCGTCCTCCAAGCCAGCAGGGTTAGGGAGGTTGGATCTTTTAAATCCCCTCTCTGGGGAGCTAATCTTCCATTCCATGCCTAAAGCCAAAAAAACATTTTAGGCGATGTAATTATTCAGCTTTCACAATGCCTGCAGCCTCGCCTGCCTGCGTACCTGGCCGGCTCCCCGTACAGGGTGATTTGCTCTGCTACCAATTGCTTGTAAAAATAAAAAGTTAAAAAACAGCTTCTGTAACAGAACAACTCATTACTTCTCATAATCAACTTCAGATTTGGTTTATTCATCCACTGCAGTTTTTCTTCACGTTATGAAAACCAGGCTGTTTAATTTTCCTCTGATTTAGATGCTGATGCTGCTGAATGTCTGAAATATTACAGTGTGAGTAACAGTGCAGGGACACATAAATATGTTGTTTTAATACCAGTGAATAAAATATAGCTACATGCCGTAGCCGCACATTCAGGAACCTTAGCAAAAGATATATACCTTGTACATAAACTGTGAATTTCTACACATAAATAAAGTTTAATTACCAATATGTACAAAGATCTACACCAGTATACAATTGTTCCTAGGTGAATTTGCAGGCAGACAGAGACACGCTGGCTGTTCCATCTCCGTCGAGGCCCGAGCGACACAGCCAATTACTTCATTACCATGTCTACAAAATTGTGTCACAGAGTCTCTGTGAACTTATAAAACAGATCTGAGACTCCAAGCTGACCGGAGTGGACAGCTTTCATTTCAAAACAAAACAGTGTTTTAATAAAATAATAATGTAGTTTACTGTAGAAAAAACAAGGTAGAAGGTTAAACTTGAATCATCTTTGAGAAAAGAAAAACTGTGGTCTGTTGAAGGTGGTCAGATTGAGTTAGATTCCCATTCCAGTTTGTTATATACAAGGTGAAAATATCTTCCACATTTTGTCAACTTACCAGCAAATGTTTTGTTTTTTGAAAGAGTTCAATTTTGGATAAAAGTATTTTGGACATTTCCCCGAACAGTAACCGTCATTACTAGAACGTTTAAAGGGAAATTTAAAGGGCGATTTTCAACTAACATTGTGTCGTTGCAACGTGGGTCGTACAAATAAACGATGAGCTCATTGATCATTTTCCAGCAAGGGTCCATTTCGTGTCATCCGGCGGACTTTTGCCGGCAAACAAGCGAGGTGTTCCGGGCCAAATTATTAGCAAACAGCGAAAAATAAATTAGCATTAATTTGGAGTCTTGTTTCTGGCCACTTGGCAAATATAAATCCAATATCTACTCTCCTTTTAGCTCTGTTTTGATCTCTCATCCAATTCCTAAGTAAAATACCTAGCCTTTTAGCTAGTCCAGCTAAGCTAGCTAAGTATTTACTTTGCCAGTACTTAGCTATGTTCACCAGCTAGTCGCTAACTTTAGCCGTCTGTTGTTTGGTAAGTCACATATTTACTCTCTGTTTCAGTCTTAAGCAACTACTGAGGGAAACATCTGGCCCTTTAACTAGTCCAGCTACACTAGCTTAGCGTTTTATTCAGCCAGTAAATGCTTCACTAATCACCAGCTAGTTGCTAACTTTTCTGTTGATTGGCACTTGGCACGTAGTACAGTGTTTTGTTTTCACTGAAAACAGCATGCTGCTGGAAACAAAGCGATGAAAACCGTGAGAGTGAATCAAAACTGTAAAGTTGTGGGCCAAAATAATGAGCTGAGAGGTGCTTAAAGGCTCCATACAGCTGAGAGGAACTGTAGAGTCGGGTGAAAATTCTTTGTGGGTTCGTAAGATATCTTAAGTTATTCCTCATTTTCCGTGCGTTTTCCTACCAATGTCCAGCAACACGCAATGCACCAGTCTTTGCAAAATATACTTCCGTCTTCACAGGAAACAAATTGGTTAGGTTTAGGCAACAAAACTACTTAGTTAGGTTTAGGGAAAGATCGTGGATTGGGTTGAAATAACACTGGAAGTGACGTAACTTAAGTACAAAATTTATGTGACAAAAACTACTTAGTTAGGTTTAGGAAAAGATTGTGAATTGGTGTCCTAACTTAAGTACGGAAGTTACATGACGGCATTTGTCGCTCTTTATACTTCCTGGTTCACAATTACATGGATTACATACGAATACGAGATATATACGAATTTCAGTGCATTACTTTTCGTAGGTAAAGCTACAAACCGTGTAGGAGAACAGGCTGTTCTGAGCAACCCTTTTCACATAAGCCTACATGTTGTCACTTGATCCATTGGTATTATAAGAATATTAATAAGGGCAGCTTTAAGGTTTTGTTGTTCAAAACTCTGACTGTCATTCCTTCATATGAACATTATGTCACAGCAACGCAGAACCGGGACAAAATGAGAATCTCTGGTTATCTTCTTTAGCCTACCCTGCAGGGCTCTTTGAGATTTCTCATATAGGTCTAATAAGTCTGGATGGCGATCATGGTATCAACACAGATCTTTCTGAATGCAAAAAAAATCTTCAAATGAAATCAACACATGAAGGTCCGGAAGAGTTTGGAATTTTAACCCAATAACCCTTGCTTTTCTCTTCAACGTCCCCTGTTCCCTCATCGCTGTCATTTTCCTCTGCCCTCCTCACACACAGTCGCACACATACAGTTCTGTTATCAGTTCAAAGCACAAAGAGAGGTCAGCGAGGGAGCACGTCAGTCAGACAAGTTGTCACCCAAATGATGACAAATTGGCCGCCTCTCCGCTCGCCTCCCAATCAAGTCCAGACCTGGCTTTCGTGCACGCACAGTTCCTGTAAATGGAGATCGATGGCACTGAGGTGAAGCTCGCAGTCCCACAGTCGGTGCTCCTTTGTCACTGCGTTAAAGAGCTGCTTAGAGTCATATAACAGAATTTATCTGGCTTTCAGTGGAGAGTTTTACTGTCTTATGATGGCCTAAATGATATTGTGAGTGCTTTTTCACCCAGAACACACACTGAACACTTCTGTTTTTGACAGGAAAATTGTCATATTTGACCATATTGAACACAATTGCTGTTGGCATCATGCAGTACAAGAGACAGTATTACCGAGAGAGCCTTCACCTGTTTCTGATCTCGACTACTAACCCTGCCGCCTCTCCAATGGGCTTGTTTCCAAGGAGACAAACATCATGTAACCCAACACTGTGAGTCTTGCAATAACATTGTCTTTATCGTTGGCGATGGATGGAATTTTCTCATTTCACGTCTTAAAGCTGCGAGAATATGCAGGAATGCTTTTCCTCCTGGTGAAGGTAGAGCGGAACATGGGGAAAAATATTTGCTTTCTTTTTTAATGCTATGTTCCCTCACTTTTCTGGACCTTTATTGTCTCTTTATCTTCTTTTCTATCTTTGGCCACTTCACTCCTACACGCTATGTTTGGTTTGCAACTTCACATGGAGCTGGAGCCGCTTATGTTTCATATTCAGAACGTATTAACGTGCATTTCAGAACTTATCAGTGATTCAATTCATATTTTGGTTAGCGTGCTACAGGAATGAGTCCTAAAACCCAGAAATGAGCCGTCATTTTGGCACTTCCGGTTCAAGTCAATGGGTTTTTAGTTAGATGCCTGAAATAAGGTCTGTAGTTAACACAAGCTTGAGAGATTTTGAAGTTTTGTTCTACGATATAAAATACGTCAGAACATTTTTAAGCTTTTATATGTCTTATAAAAGCTTATAAAACCAAGATGGGTAAAGGCCAAAAACCAAGATGGTTACGGCCAAAAACCAAGATGACTACGGCCAAAAGCCAAGATGGCTACGGCCAAAAACCAAGATGGTTACGACCAAAAACCAAGATGGTTACAGCCAAAAACCAAGATGGCTACAGCCAAAAACCAAGATGGTACAGCCAAAAACCAAGATGGCTACAGCCAAAAACCAAGATGGCTACAGCCAAAATCAAAGATGGCTACAGCCAAAAACCAAGATGGCGACAGCCAAAATACCAAACTAGAGGCCAAAAAACTGTAGTCCACAAACTAATGGGTGACATCAAAGTGATATATCAACTTCTTAGGCTATACATATATGGTATACGTACAGTGCTAATTCTTAAAAGTTAAGTTCTTAAAGAGCCGTGAGCATGGCTGTAAACTCTTAGTCAGTCAACTTTCAACATGTTTTGGAAGCCTAGTTTAACCTGCGGGGATTTCTGATGGATGCAACATGTTTTGCTGCTACGGATTATGAAAATGAATCAAAGCATCTCCCAAAAAGACTGAAGCCTGAAAAATAACTGCCAAAGAAATCATTCCAACTGCTTCCACGAGCCTGACAGGAGAGTGTGGTAGTATATGACGGATAAACAGAATGAAGAACCAGCTGCATTTGAAAACTTTGACAAACTACACAAATGTGGGATTTATGTCATGCTTTAATGGAGCATTTCATAATTCACTTTCACATGAGAAAAGGCTCCGAGGATGAAGACTATCTTATCCTTGGACTAATAGTATCTCAGGGGAAGTTTTCACAACACGGATGCAGTATTTTGTATCTTCAAAAAGTATTTTTCCAAAAACAGGAGGTGGAAAAGAAGGGGTTGTCTTATAATTGGGGTCGTCTTATATTGCAGTCAACATGTTAGCTTGTTATTGTAGCTATTGTTTTTTTTTTTTTTGCTATTGACAGCCCTGACATAAATTACTTTTTTCTGTGTTATTTCTTCATATTTTGTTGTAAGTATTATGGTGATCATGTCATTGCCTCCCATTGGTTGTCGATACCCTATAGGTGAGGCTACAAAGCCCTGACGAAGACTTACAGTGGTCGAAATGTTGTCTTTTTTACTGATTTAGCCACTATAACAAAGGCTTTTTAATATATTGCTTCTTTGTTTGCCACTTGTTTTAATATTTTGGGGTGCCTGGATTGCCTTCCTGTCTATGTTAGATGCATTCTTGACCATGGAAATGGTTTGACAAAAAAAAAAAAAAAGACTCAACGTTGTCAAACTCAACATTCACTTTCTAGCTGTTTCAAAGCTTTCAACTGCATTTCATGGTGTTCATCGGTAGTGTCGATAGAGTCTGTTCAAAGCTCCGGAAAAAGCTTGTCAGAAGAAAATTATGACAGAAAAGTTCAACTTTGACAGAGGTTTACTTGGATTCCATGTACCAATCACAACAGAGAAGATGGAGATGAAGAGAAGAGAAGCGTGGAAAATATCGAGGAAATGTTATGTATTTTCATAAGTTGAGTTTTCCTGCTGCCTCTTCAGCTTCCCTTTGTTATTGTTGCTTCTGCGAGACCCACGGGGATCCATAAAGTTTAATGTTCTGTCACTGTATAAATCCTACCTTTTACTTTGCATTTGCACTTTTGCTCCTGCGACCTCTTTGATCGGCAGGATGAGCTGAGTACTGACGGGAGTTTGAAGTTAAAACACACTGACTTGATTCTATTTTGTGGCATTACGGAACAAATTATTTAGAGGACAAATGCAGGACAAAAGCTTCTATGAGGGTCGCTGCTGTGATGTGGACAAATCCCATGAGGACGCTGCTTTCGCTCTGATTCATTGCCATCACTATTTTCATTCCCATTTGGTCAAAAAGTCATATGTGGTGGGAGGGGTGTTGGTGGGGGCAGAGGTGAAATCCAAACTTTAAGGCGAAACCACAAGGTTTGCATAAAAAACAACTCTGGACCTCAGATGGCAAATGTGAAGAAAATAACCTGACTCATTTTCTTTTCTTTACCGCAAGCTTCCTCCAGGCGGGGGTCCGCCAAGTCACAAATTAACGTTGATTTAGAAACAACAGAAGCCTTTTGTCTCAGAGGGCTCAGGTTTTTTTTTTTTCTTTCTCTCTGTCGACCGTCAAGCCCCTTGGCTCCGCGTCTTGTTATTTTTCCACGCATAAAACTTTCATGATGAAATAAAGCAGAGGGCGCACGACGGCGGGGACGGGCCCGCTCGCTAGGCCTTTTGGCTGCTATCACTCATGAACCTGTCTGATTGATGAGATGAGGCCGAGCTGGCTTGTCTCGCTTTTTCTGTCTCATATCGTGTGTCTTTTTCACTCTTTTCTCTGAGTCCCTCTTTGTCTCTTTCAATTTGTTTTCTTAACTATCTCCTTTCTATTTCTGTCTCTTTACCTTCCTGCTTACCTCTCCTCTTTCTCTAGTATAACTTTCTTTGTCCCTGTCTTTTCACCTTTTTTCTCTGTCTCCTTCTCATTCCATTTAAACTCAATTACCAAACCTTTTTATTGGCTTGTGAGCCTGAAAATCAATCTTGCTGACGAATCCGAAACACTCCTGTTATCTGTATCATTCTTTTTCTCATCTTTCCCCACCACACACACACACTCACACACACACGCACACACACACACACACACACACACAGGCTCAGGTTCCCTCAGATGTCGGGTTTTGGGATTCGTTCTGGATGTCTGATGAAGAAGTACGTCTGGGTCATTTCCACGCGGATGTTGGTTTTGCCCGCAGAGCGTCGCTTTAACGTCGATATTTGATATTCATATTCTGTCATCTCTGATGTTTTTCTAAGCCCCTTCTACCTGTCCTCATAAATAAGGATAAGCTGCGGATTTAACAGGCCAGCAGCGGACACTGATGGCTGAGACCACATTTATCTCACATATCTTTAGTTTTGTGACTCAGTTTCACGTTTTAAGGCGGGGGAACTGAACCCGTGTCCCCTGGATACAGCTTTTTTAAACCAGAGAGCGTTAGTTGAACTAAAAGCATTTTTAAGAGCCTGTCGACTAAAGTAAGATCTGACACACCTATCGAGCAAACTTACTCCTGAACTAATCCCTGGATTTTCCCATTCACTTCAATACAGTCAAGGTTTTTGTTAGGGGTGGGAAAAAAATCGTATCACCTATGTATCACGATTTTTAAATGCCTTAATCAATATAATTACTTAATTTGAGTCTAATCAGAGGTAGTAGGAAGTTACCACTTTTATTGTTGTAGTCTGAGTAACATAATGCCATATCCGTTTCAAGAAAAACAAAGTCAAAGTAAGCCGAAGTAAGCCAAAGCGAGCCGAAGCGAGAAAGCAGAAAACAGCTGAAGGTCAGAGTTCCGCGTGGATACGACCTGCACCCTCACATGTTAAATCGAAAGTGGTAAACACTACACATCCAGTGGAGTATGGAAACACTTTGGGTTTCACACATTGTCAGGAAAAGCAGAGCTAGACATCACAGCTAAAGCTGCATGCTAACTCTGTCATGGACAGGAAACATTATTGTATTGCGGTAACGTGCGGTCAAATCGGTTTTAAAAATAAGGTGTTAATAAAGGATAGGCTATATAAAAATACATATATGGAAATAAGATTAACTGGATTATATTCACTAGAAGTACAAAACATGTTACATGTCCGTTATAAATTAAAAAGGAAACGTCACTAATTTGTGAGGGAAATGTCTTTATTCTTTGATTTTTTGGGTTGCTGGAAAAAAAAAAGAATAATTCCTGATAATGACTGATATATTTGACTTCAGGACATCTCTGACTACATGCAGATGCGAAATCACCCTTTTTTACTGTATCAATTTAGAGATATTCCCATGTAAAAGTCCAAAATATTTGTACCTTGAGATTGCTACATTTCTGAATGCTTGCAGGGTACATTGCTCGATAATTCCTGACAATGACTGATATATTTGACTTCAGGACATCTCTGACTACATACATGTTGAAAACCTTTATACCTTTAAACACTTATACTGTATTCATTTTGATATTTTCCAAAGTAAAAGTCCTTAGCAATTTTTTCCCATGGTCTAGTGTTAAAAAAGTTAACAAAAATCGAAAAAAATCATAATATCGAATCGCAATACTTAAAAATCGCTATACATATCGAATCGGCACCCAAGTATCGTGACAGTATTGAATCGGTAGATAGGCATCTCATTCCTAGTTTGGACTGTTACTACAGTCTCATGTTTTGGAACAATTGGCAGGATAGATTGAAAATATTCTCTCCCTATTCTGTCCTTCTAAATTATGTTTTAATCCCACATGGGGAAATATGTCTCCACTTTTGATAGTTGTATATAGTCATATTTTACCGCTATACATAAAACTGCACTAGTCATACATTTCAGTCGTTTCGGTCTATAATTCCTCCGACACAGCTCACTTCCCTCTGAGCATGGAGCGTGTGACAGGACAGACATTAAGGTTAATTGTGAAATGACACGTGAAGTCCCTCATGCCTCTCCCGCAGAACTATGAAGTAGCCGTATCAAATATCTTACTGAGAGGTGTTTGGCAGAAAGTAGCGGCCTGACTTCACTTCTAAACACACGCCTGACGCACAGAAAAACAGACTGACTGACAGGAAGCATGAAAGAAAAGAAAAGTGGGCTGTGGGCTGGGAGTTCCTCTGTGCTATTTGATGAGGGAGAGAAAAAAGAAAGGAAACAGACGGAGAGAGAGAGAGAGAGAGAGAGTTCACTGTGGTTTGATAAACGCAGCACAGTCAAACTTTTACAATCACATCACACTACTTGCGGAGTATTTGATGTCAAAGGTTCAGGACCGGGTCGCACGATCATTAACGGCAACCTGAGAGAGCCTGCAGCGGCGTGGTGTGTGGCGGAAGAGCACGATTACTGAAACAATTCAGTCGGAACCAGAAATTAACTCAGTTCAAGTCAGTGCTGGCTTACTGACAAGATTGTGTGTGTGCAGTGTGAGTGTGCACGTCAAGAAGAATTACGGGTTAATTAGTGTCAGTGAAAGTGGAGACTGCACAATTATAACTTAACAATCAAAAGATACTGCAGAGGCTGACATAACAATTCTACAGCAGCAATACCTCGGAGGCTGAATCTGTCTGGGCTTTGTCAGATATGATTGTGGTGCAGTTGAAACAAGGCACAGCTGCACACCTTAATGACGGTCAAAGTATCACCATGGGATAGGTTCCATATTGTAGAAAGTGAGATTTCCATGTCTTTTTTGATTAGAAAGCAGGTCTAGGTGCTATGTAATTAACATGAAAGTATCAAAATGCTCAGTCCAAGGAGAAATGCACACAGCCCGTATTCAGAAACTGTGCCTTTAAAAGAGCCGTCAAGACTTCTGTAACGTTGTGATGTCACAACTATACAGTCGATGGTAGAAGTGATGCTAAACTCTCCCAGTGAGTCCCAGTAACGCTGGCTGTATTCGAAACCGCCTAATACATACTACTGATGCACACAGTATGCAGTATACAGAATACAGTACATACTGCATACTGCGTTCCTCAGTAGTATGCAGTATCAAACAGTTATAGGGATTTATTTTGCAGTATGCTAGGCCAGGCTTTAGCCTTTAAACAAGCTCTTAAAGCACTGGACAAAAAAACAAACTCGTACCACTATTGCAATATTATCAAAAAATACAACTTATACTACTAAATACTGCATGGTTTAGCTCCACCACCCCTTAAACACTTTATTCTAACAGCTCATGGTGAAGTGAGACAAACAGGATCATCAACGAGGGGAGACAGTGAATATAAAACATTGCTCGAAAATATCAAAATGAATTTAGTGATGAAATAGCTACGAAAAATTAAAGCCGTTTTTGGCTGCTGTTGTTGTAACTGTAGCCTGTACCATTCCAGTGCTTTGCATTGTGGGATACAGTAGTTGAGGTAGACTGGTCCGATGCATACTGGAGATTTTTTCCAAATCAGTACGACATCTAGGTATTTTTGGCATACTGGAGATTTTGCTTTTGTTCACATACTGCATACTACATGCTACATGCTCTATTTTGGCCAAATCAGTACGTACTAATAGTGTAGTATCCGGTTTCAAATACAGCCGCTGTGAAGACGGCAATAGTGCAGTTGTGGAAAACCAGAAAAAGCTGACCAATCAGAGTAGACTGGGCTTTTTCGAGTGGGAGCGTTTCAGACAGAGAGTGAATACAGGTATATTCAGACAGACAGTATGAGAAAAATATTATGTTTTTTTAACATTAAAGCATGTAAACATGTTCTAGTAGAAACCCCAGAATACAAGTATGGACCTGAAAACGAGCATGACATGTCTCCTTTAAAGCATGTGTACTGCTAAATTATTACTTTAAACCAAAACCAAAGAGTTCAGCATTTGCACAGTCTTTCTACTGAACAGAAACTGAATCAAGTCCAAGTCAAGATTGAGACCAGAAGGCTGTTATATTTTTAATTGAGCGTGCCTGCTGAGGCTAGAATTAATTGGTTGATGCGAGCGGTAAGGGTGAACCAAAACATTAAAGTTGCAGGCCGGAAAACCAAAACAATGAGCTTAAAGATGCTAAAAAGCCCTGTAGCGCAGAGGGGAACTGCAGAGTCGAGTGATATTTCTCTGTGAGTTCATCACTACAAGCGACCCCTTTCACATTACACATAGTCATTTGATCCGTTGTTAATGTACAAATATGGATTAGTGCAGCTTTAAAGTTACATGTAAGCAGTTGGACCAATTGTCAGGGTTAGCTTAAGTGCCATCACTATGGTTATTAGAGCATTGATTAAACAGTTTCCTTTCCAAACAAAAGACTTGAAATGTTTATAAATTTAATAAAAGGAAAATCAATACATTCCATATTACTTTATTAAAAACAGCTGTAAAACTGTGTAATGCATAAGGGTCAGACACCTTATTACAGCTGTTAAATTATGAATTAGACCTACTATTTACTACTGGCATTTCCAAGTATGTGTAAATAATACATCACTGCTGTAGAGGTTAAATACAAGAAAACATTTACCTGAAATGTAAATGGCAAATATTTCCATGCATAAAGAATTTTTAAATAATTAATAATGAACGAGATAATTGTTTCCATAAACAATACCTTCTGGCGGCTAATAGTCTACAGTTCACTTCAAGGCCAGAAGTGGTGCATAAGATAATCAATTGTGCATTATAGTTTAACATAAAATCCAGAAATAGCTACAACAATAAATAGCACATAAACCAAAGATAATAGTAGGAAGAAAATATAATTTTGCGAGGACGACAAAGACAGAAAGGCTGGGTAACATAATATCACCTCAGACGTTTTGCTCTTGGAGAGCAAGAAACCCCCAAAACCTCAAAAACCACCCAAACTCAAAAACCTGGTCATCTTACCATTAAACAACCTTAATACTGTATAACATCAACGTAGTTGATGTTTGTATTGAGAGCTTCAGTTCCATGAGAACGGACATTTTTAGTTTGAGCTCTCCCAGCAGTATCAGACCATTTGAAGTATTATGATAGTTTTTCCCAGGAGAAAGGCTGCAGCCAAGAGTGGAAGACTGAGCTTGGAGTCAGTGTTAACTGGAAGAACAGAAACTAAACGTTCAACTGTTCTGACATTGAAGAAGATATATGCAATATTACACATTACAGACCGCTTTTCTATTAGTAAACACAATGACGTATTTCTGTGGGCGGAGCGTAGGTGGAGGCAGAATAATTCTCACACATTAGCTAACGCTAACAGGCCAGCAAGTTTTGTTGGCTTGTTTTTTTAACAATAAGAGCTAACGGCTGCGGCTACCGTTAGCAGAAGGCTAAATTATTAGCAACATTTTCTCTCCATCTCTCTAATAGTTTAGCCTATTAGCAACATTTTCTCTCCATCTCTCTAATAGTTTAGCCTATTAGCAACATTTCCTCTTCATCTCTCTAATAGCTTAGCCTTCTGCGTCGGCTTATTACGGTTAGCAGAAGGCTAAACTAAACTGTTGGCAATGTTTTCTCTCCATTTCTGAAACACTTTGCCGATACTGTAGCTTGCTAAAGCCTTGAATCACAGTTTGTCCTCTCAAATGTATGCGATATCGATACATTCTGGCACCCAACAACACAGCAAGATTATATTTTTGATGCGTAACTTTAGCCCACTACTATGAGGTGATTTGTGTTTGCCTCCAGTCTTCCCTTTGTTTTGCCTCCAGCTAACACCGTGACGTAATCATGACGTCGGCTGTAAAAAGGTCTATACATATTATTAATTTTAACTTCTTAACGGAATACTTTGACAATTTGGGAAATGCTTATTCACTTTCTTGCAGAGAGTTAGATGAGAAGATCGATATCACTTTCATGTCTGTACAGTAAAGCTGAAGCTACAGCCAGCAGCCGGTTAGGGATCTTGGAAACATTTTTGCAGTGTGTATCGTTTGCTGCAACTGTATTCAGAGACAAGCTGGGCAGTGACTATCAACACTGATTTTTTTTTGGCATTTATTACATCTGCAGATGTCATTTCAAGATACTGAAGTGCAGAATGATGTCTTTTTACTGTAAAACATACAGCTTTTCTTTTCCGTTTTCTCCCCATCACTCCACTGGTTTCGTTGGTTTCCCTGCTATCTGCGCTCCGAACGCCTGCTGCCTCCTTCTCTGTCTCACTCATCAGCTCTCGGAGACAGGAAGCAATTCACTAACCCCTCTCATCACCACTCCAGTTGTTCCCGTCTCCGGCTTTTTGGCGAGCCATTTTGATAAATACCATGACAATTCATACGCAGGGAGCCCAGCCATACCATATTAGCCTCAATATGATGGAGTGTGTGAATACGGAGCAGAAATCTCGGGCCCCTGACTGAGTATAGTGCAGTATCCTCTTAAATCCCTTCAAAAAGCAAGCATTCCCTCATGGATTCATGAAAAGAGCCCATTTATAGACACGAAAAAAACGGCCCGTTTCAACAGACTTTAAGTGCGGCGGCCAAGGAAAACAATGTGCCTGGCCAGAAAAACTGAAGTCTGTAATGCACCGACTTAATTCCATTCTCTCGCATGAAAAGAGAATAAAAAGTTCAGGGCTGGCTGGAAAGCTCGCTGTGTCCGAATTGTGTGCGACTGACAGAGGCACTGACATACAAAGTATCACTCTGCACGAAAATCAACTTGAGGCTAAATCACACCACAGGCTGCCTCAGCAGGGCCGGAGTACGTCACAGTGATATGACAAGTGATTTATGGACAGCTAGGCTAAAACGCTGAAAACTGGAGAAAACGTGAGAGGGAAGTGAAGAGAGAGTATGGGAGAGGGAGAGAAAGTATACAAAGACGGAGTAATAAAGTGAGGGGGGAGATGGCGAGCGCTTGGTGCCAGTCGTCAGTCCATTTGGTCCATTAATGTGGAGAGTAACGGCCTCGCTGACTGAGGGATGATGGGAAAATGGCCCTTCCTGTAGGGTAGCTCTTCAAGTGATGTATAGTTGTGAGGACAGAGCGCGGCGCTCGATGGCCGATTCCTCCCTCCTCGGCTCATCACAGGCATAAACAACAGGGGGCCTTCCTGTAAGGAGGGGGCCGCTTTCACAATACAGAGCCAAACCAAACTACAGTGTGTGAACTGCATTGTTTTGGTCTGATAACTTTAAATCTGCTCAGTGACGACTTTAAATGTTGCCGCTGCAACTTAAGAAGAAAATGATTCTGCACTAATGCACAGTTTGAAATTGTAAAATATAAAAATGTATTAAAACTGAATACAGTATACATTATGCCACAACCACCTCGAAACTATAGTTTCAGTTAACTGTTTAATCAATGCTCTAATAACCAATATAGCAATGGCACTCAGGCCTATTTGAGCTTTTGAGAAGCCAACCGACAACTGGTTAAACTGATTACATAAAAAACTAAAGCTGCACTAATACATATTTTTATATTAACCATGGATCACATGGGGATTATGATCTTTTTTGCTGTCTTTTGTTCGGACTCTGTCGAAGTCTGTTTACACAGATATGCTTTCATGTTTAGGGCGCTCCGCTCTCCTTAACGCCATCCGATAGAAGACTTTTTCTGGGAACATAGAGAGCCTAGGGAGGTGAGTACTATATACAATTTTGGGGTGAACTATTCCTGTATCCTCTTCCACTCCTCGAGGGCGCCGGCACCCTCGGCCGAATTAACTTTTTTTCAGAGGCTGGAGGAGGCTCAGTTTTAGAGCTACAGTGAAGATAGTGGTATAATATGAAACTAGAAAACACAAGGAATCCATTTGTCATGGTACCTTGTCGGGAAGAACGCTAATTAACTCTACAAAGTTACGCAAAATTTTGGCAAGGAAAAACTGGCATGGTGATTTTCAAAGGGTGTCCCTTGACCTCTGACCTCAAGATATGTGAATGAAAATGGGTTATATGGGTGCCCACGATTCTCCCCTTTACAGACCCATGCCCACTTTATGATAATCACATGCAGTTTTTTGCATGTAGTGTGTTATTTTTGCCTATTCTAAAATGGTGTATTTGAGTATTTCTGCATACTGGGGTCCATAAACAGTGTTGGAATTACATAAATTGGGTTTCACTGTAAAGCTGAGACTCTTGTGGGTCCAATGCGGCCAACTGTATTCATGTGTGATGATGTTAGTCTCCATAGTAGCCATTTTATTGTATCGAGTCCATTTATTTATTTATTTTTGACCTCACTGTGTAAAATGACCTGTGGTAACCTTTAGGATAATCACAGCCTCATAAAACGTTACAGCCACAAACAAGAGACCTAGAGCATTCAGAGGATAGATGGCTTTCCTGGGTAGATTAACAATAAGGGGGTTTCTGAGCAGTTTTAAGAACAAAAGTGCACGCCATCCAATCTCAGAAAAATACAATTCCTGCAGAAATCTCCAAATGTCAAAAGTTTTTGATATCAAATAACAGCACGGCTTTTTCTATGGTATTCCTCGAGGTCTTGGTGTCTTAATGTGGCATTTTGGAGGGATTATCGATAATTTTTATCAACTCTCAAGTGGTAAAAAATTGTTAAATTTAGCACCAAATCTGTGCAACAAATGGTATCAACCCAAAAATTGCTGCAAATCTTGTGAGACATAATAGAGCATGGTAATGACCATCACATACTTCTATCATAATGTTCTAAACCCTTATTCACTTTCACAATTTATTTTGATTAATGAATTAATTAATGATTTTGTTTTTATTATTATTAACAACTTGACACATAGTGCTGAGCTGCATCTCAAATTAATCTTCAGGTTCCCAGCTTTCAGATGATGTACACCACTTCTATGTGACATCTACTGTTGACCTGCTATCTCCCCCTATAAAGACCCCTGTACCCCCCTAAAAACAAAAAAATGGGTCTATAAAAAAGAGGGATGGAGTGTAAAAGGTTAATCCCTCAACATGTTTTATGATGTTTGGATATCAGAATGTTTTTACGCCTCATCTAGATGAGAGATGAGGTTTGGGGACCATATACTTAGTTGGCATGAAGCTTCAAAGAGCTTCATAGATTTAAATGTGATCCATCATGTTTTTGCATTTTTGGTCCCTGTCCATAGTTACAAAAACTCAGCTATCTTGGGAATTCATGCAACCTGCACTCTAACAAATCATATAAATCAAATACTTGTCGAATCAACATATTCCATTTGGAAGTTAAAAGGTGCATTCTCTTAAACTAGCCCTCTATTCCTGCAATTCTAATTATTGTTTGCTATAAAACAACACCAATTACATCTACAGTAAAAACACCAGACAAAATCTGGTATTGATGCACAAATGAACTAAAGCTGTAGCTCATGTGCTATATTTGAGAGTAGCCGCTTTAAGCTCGCCCGCTCCACTGTTCTGACAAAACCCCAGCGCAGTCTGGAGGTAGTTAACAAGGAGAGAGCTGACAAGGTGAAGCCAAGAACGAGCGCAGGTCTGCTCCCGGAGTGTGAAATCGACTGTGCGAACCGTTCCTACTGGCAAAGAAAGATATGCAATCATGGCATGGCTTTTAAAGTGCAGCTGTTCCAGAAGCCCAAGATGTGATTAATAGGTGCAATTTGAGATCGTTGTCAATTTTTCAAATAACTGACAAACACGTCTTGGATGATTGTTCTCAGACGGGGGGGGCCTCTGAGGAGGAATTGCCAAAACAACTCGCTTAGAGAAAATTGCAGTCTTGAAAACACTGGAGAGTGATCGCCATTTACTAATGAAAGCTCTTCTCATGGGAGACATTCAGACTCATCCGTCACACAGTCACAGACTGACATAGAGAGGTTTGGGCCTCGGCTATAAAGCCTCCCTATGACATGTTTTCTTACGATCAGTGAGAGTATGAGCTAAGTGGGAGTCCCTCAAACTCCTCGATGGAAATCTGCTGTTGGATGGCACAGCAAACTCATTTTTCAAAAGTGCTTGTTGGTCTGTCTGCAAGTTTTCAAGCCTTTTTGCGCCTGTCTGTCTTTGGTTTTCGAGCTCAGCACCTAGCTTAAGATCTGGTTTCTCACTTTGCTTTTGTGCAAAGGGATTTCCCCAACTCCTTATTCCTAACCATAATTAAACTAAATTTCCTCTTTAAAGTCAATCCATCTTCTGGCCAACAGTTCGGCACATCAACCACTGGATCAGACAGTAAGACACAATGGGAACTTAGCTTTGTTAAAGAAAGAAAAAAACAACCCGCAAAAAGTATTTTTCCTAATTGGACCGCTTGAGGAAAAGCGTGTCAGGGCTGAAATCCATCACGCTGATTGCTGGCCTTGTCTGCGTTGGAGCCACACAGGGGTGGTGGTGGTGGTGGTGCTGTGTGGGGTTTTGTTGGGGTTCTTGTGGTTTTGGATTCTGCACATGCTAGTTGGATCTCCGGAGGGAAGCCCTCGCGCAGCCCAAGAGCAGCTCATTACCTCAGTTAGTCATCAGCTCCACTGTCTGCGGCGGGATGATAAATGAGCAGGTCCTCATGTGTGGCTCTGACAGCCCCGTGGCACGGGGTCAAGCTGACATCCGTGGAGGAGGGGGGGGGGGGGGGGGGGCGCAGGGAGGCCGAGCAAGAAGCAGCAACACTTCAGAGAATCTGTGAGGGCTTTCTGGGAATTTAAACACACCCTCCGGTGGCTATATTGGAGGTCTTTTCTGGCAGCAGAAGTTTTGTGAAAAGTTGGTTTTCTAAAAGAACAACTTCCCATCCATCTCAACACTGATCACGCTGACACTGATAGTCTACTGTATGTTAGAGGAGTGGGGAGGGGAGTAGATTCATATAAGAATTGCCCGAGACTAACGTTAGCAGAGCAGAGCGCCAAAAGTCCAGCACTAACAAACAAGACTGACCAACATTCACTACAGCACTTAATCCTCTGAGACCCACAATAGACCCGTTTTTGTCTTTTTTAGGAAGTACAGGGGTTCTTTAGGGGGAGATAGCAAGTCAGTCGTAGATGTGTGTGTCAAGTTGTTCTAGTCATAAATCAGAAATAAACATGAATTAATTAATTCATTCATTCATTCATTCATTCATTATTCAATAATTCTTCCAAAATACCACAGTAAGACACCAAGACCTCGAGGAACACCATAGAAAAAGCCATGCTGTGATTTGGTATCAAAAACTTTTGACATTTGGAGATTTCTGCAAGAATTGCATTTTTCGGCGATTGGATGGCAAGCACTTCTGTTGTGTAAACTGCTCAGAAACCCCCTTATTGTCAATATAACTAAGAAAGCCATCCATCCTCTGAATGCCCTAGGTATTTAGTTTGTGGCTGTTAAGTTTCATGAGGCTGTGATTATCCTAGAGGTCACCACAGGTCATTTTATACAGTGAGGTCAAGTTTCAAAAAACGGTCTCACTACAATGAAATGTCTACTATGGGGACTAACATCATCACACGTGAATACAGTTTCGCTCATTGGACCCAAAAGAGTCTCAGCTTTACAGTGAAACCCAATTTATGTAATTCCAAGACTGTTTAGGGACCCCGGTATGCAGAAATACTCAAATACACCATTTTAGAATAGGCAAAATTAACACACTGCATGCAAAAAACTGCATGTGATTATCATAAAGTGGGCGTGTCTGTAAAGGGGAGACTCGTGGGTACCCATAGAACCCATTTTCATTCACGTATCTTGAGGTCAGAGGTCAAGAGACCCCTTTGAAAATGGCCAATACCAATTGTTCCTTGCCAAAATTTAACCCAACTTTGGAGCGTTATTTATATGACATGGTTGGATTCCTTAGGTTTTCTAGTTTCATATGATATTAGTACCTTCACTCAAGCTCTAAAAGCCTAGCCTTATGCTGTTGTTGTTATTTATCCTTTCTGAGGATACAAGTTTAAATCAATTAATTTTATTTTATGAAAAAAAAATGCCCATACGTAATTTTTAACAGCCCCTCAGTCACTTCATCCTGGCGCCTGGCCTGGGTGTCAGACTAAAAAAAGTGTTCTGTAACTACTCAATAGTAATATAGGCCTATGTCTGTTTCAATGCCCCCCAACCAGTGGCCATTTGAACTGGATGTTACAACATTACCTGGAATATTTGTGAAATCTGTGCAATAGGAAATACTTCCAATATTCCGGTGCCTGCTTCAGGAACTGTCATTCATCACCAGACACATACACGCTCTCTGTCACATCACACACACATGACGGCGATGACTCCCCTGTCAGCGAGTCGCCCAGGTGCTGCGTGAATGAATAAAAGTGGTGTAATTCTCCTCAGATGTCAGTTGCTGTTTTTTCACCGTAAAGTCTGGCAAATTGCGGTGATTTGCAGTCATAAATTTGTCATGCACAAGTTTCCCCTCCGACTCCGGCAGACATTTGCCTTTCAGCTGGCACTGCTGCGGCTACTTGCAGCACTAATGCATGACAACCGGATGTCTCCCGGAGAGAGCGAGAGGGCTGTATGTGTGTGTGTGGACCTGTCACTCTTGGTTGAGTGATGTTGATGTGAGCTCAAGTGGCATGACTGTGGCTCTCTATGAGGGAGGTATGGCAGAGAATCCAGACTGGATTGGGGTATGGTGAGTGTATGTGTGTGTGGATGGCTTGGCAGACATCATTTGAGGGGGATGTCATGCCCCTCAGACTCTCTCACACACACATACACAAACACAAATATCCAACAGCAGCGAGCATGAATGGTCATTCAGCTCCAGCCAGCAGTATGAAAACAAGTCAAAGGGAGGAAGACGAGGAGGAAAAGGGGGGAGGATGAAGGATGGGGTCTTGGGCCAAAAGAAACATGGTGGGCTCGTCTGTCCTCCTCCCTGTCCTGATGAGCACCCCAGGCAAATATTCTGTGAATGAGAGCATATTTTGGGGGGCTACACTTCCCATTTCACCCTGCGAAGGAGGAGGAGGAGGAGGAAGAGGAGGAGGTGGAGGAGAGGTGACTCATCCATGATGTCATACGAGACGAAAATTTTTAAATGAGTCTCAATGTGAAATAGAGAACGTGAGTTTTGGCCTGCTTCTCGGTCTGGTACTTCTATTACTGTACAACAGCACTGGCTCTCACCTTTTTCGGCTTCAGTGATCCCAAAAATAAAGTAGTGCCGTTTTAAATTCCTCGGTCAACATTTCCGCCTTGTTTGTGTGGTCCGGAAAGCCCTTTAACAATGTACAAAACATCTGTGGTGAGGCATGAATGGATGATGGTTTAACAGAATAGTTCAACACTTTAAGAAATGCTCTTATTCGCGTTCATGCTGAGATGCCGAGAAAACTGATACTATTCATGACTGTACACTAAATATGAAGCTGTGAGCTTTAGCGGCGCTGGTAGGTGGATATTTTAGACAGAGCTAAGCTGGCTGTTTCCCCGTTTCCAGTCTTTTTGCTAAACTAAGCTAAGCTAAGTAGCTGCTGGCTGTAGCTGCATATTTAGTGTACAGACATGGTGAGTGGTATCAATCTTCCCATCTACATCTCAGCATGAACACAAATGTGGTCATGTTGTTAGGCAGGTTTTGTTACATTCTGACAGAGCCAGACTAGCTGTTTCTTATCTGTATGCTAAGCTAAGCTAAGCTAGCTGGCTACTGGAATTAGCTTCCTGTTTTATGGACTAGGGACGTCACTAGAACCGATACTTCGGTACCAAGTCGATGCCAAAATTCTGAAAACGTACAGTACCGCAGGTTCCGACAGAGCTCGAGACTAACAGCGTCCCCGGACAATAGAAAATGTGTTTGGGATGCCTTTGCCACTCAACACGTCCAGGGGGATGCACCCTATTTTTTGTGCAGGATTGTGCTGTTTACCAGCTGCTGACAGCTAATGTTAACTAGCTCTCGTCCTGCTGATTTCAACATGGGAGGTGCCATTGATTTTGATGCGTTCAGGCTCTATTCAGTAAAAATGAGTATTGGGCAAAAGTAAATTCGAACGTTTTCACGGTGTGTTCAAACGTAATCTTGTAAAATGTAGTTTTTGGTGAGAAACTTGAATAAATCCAGTTGTTTGAAGGAGATTTTATTACAGCAATATAAAATAGATAACAGAGAGAGAATTATTACCTGTTTAACCTCCTAACAAAAAACAGTATGCAAACAGTAATAAAGTAGTGGATGTTGAAGTACATGGGAATTAATGTTTTACTGTTGTTTTTTACTGTGGTATCGAATTGGTACAGAGAATTGTGGAATTTCACTGGTATTGGTATCGACGACTACATTTCTGGTATCGTAACATAGAGTCATATCAATGTTCTCATCTAACTCTCTGCAAAGAAGCAAAAAAAAACTATTCCCAAATGTGTGGAAGTTTTCCTTTTGGTCCAAACACAGAGTACATGATGAGCTGAGATATTTCCAGCACAGCTGAAGAAAGAACGTTAAAAAGCTTTTATTCCACGGTTTTATTTATAGAACAAGTTAAAATAAGCTCATGGAACATGAACTGTTGTAATATTTGAGTTTTAACACTTAATAATGACTATTTTCTACTCTCTCTCTCTTTACACTCTCTACTTTGTTTAGCAGCTACGTATATTGGTAACCAGGCTGACGTGTGTGGGACACAGAGCCTGGACGCGCTCCTTTGATCTCTGGCTGCAAACCCACGATAATGAGGTGACTTTATGATCGTTGAGAATTTATGCTCACTGGACATAACAGTTTTCAATTCAACAAATTATGAACCTTGTCCGTCTGACATTTTCGCCACTCCTCCCATTGCAGGAACGCCGTTAAGTGAGAGGTCTAATGGAGTTTGCTGAGGGTGTGACAAGTACTCATAAGGGTTTAAATTACCTTTGAAGTGACGGCTAATCACTGTGGTGATGCAGTTTTGGCTCAGTGGCTACAGCTGCTACACCAGAGGAGTCCAAACTGGGGCCTTCTGGCTGACGTATTTCCACAAGGTCGGGTGGCACAATAGAGATTCATGGTCTCCAAATATTAATGTTAAAAGTTAGATTTTGTCCACAGGCGCAGTTTGCGTTGGTTCAGGGGGCTCACTGAAGCCCCTAGAAATGCATTTATATTTTTTATAATAACTTAGAACTAATAATTTCTTGTAATGATGAATAATATTGTTACGCCATATCAACAAACCACGAGACGTAACCACTTAAATGATCAGTGAGTAGTACTTGCTGTCTTCTGACGTTTGTGTTACAGAAAACAAGTTTTATACTGAAATATTTACTGAAAATGACATACAATACAGCCAACAGTGACCTAAATTTCAGGCGATCTCCTGGTGATCTCTCTCTCTCGAGCCTGCTGCCACCTTATTTAGGTGTTTGTAATAAAATGAGGAGGTATCGTACAGATTTCAACTTCACGAATCAGTTGTTCCTCGTCCGTTGCAGCCCTTTCAAAACAAGCAACAGAAATAAATAGAAACGAGGCGTCCAACAAAAGTTCAGCTCAAAACGGCACGCTGTGCAGCGCTTCGTTGATTGCGGCCAGTTAGAAGATTCCAGTAAAAAACAATGCAATCAAACAGATTTTGCTTGTATCGTATTCTGTTTGGAGGCTGTAATATGTAGGCTACACGCATCCCAATACTATAGACCTCTCTGTGTTGTATACATTACCTTCCCTCTAGATTTTCTTTTTAGTGGACCCCCAATCTTAAAGTTCAAACTGCGCCTATGATTTTGTCTCTGTCTCTAAAAACAAGGAGCAAGGGTTCAGCAATCAACAATAAGGGGAACACGGTGCTGCGTGTAGTGCCGCGGACATGCAGCCACTTTCCCAGTAACTGCCATTTATAGTTAGTTTAGCAGGTTGTCAGCTGTGTGTCTGCCTGGTGTTACGACAGCGAGTGCCCGACAAACCGTGTGTGTGTTTGTGCTTGCCATTGTCACACACATACGATCTGTCAGCGAGGCGTAACTTTAGCAAGTGTCCAACAGACCATGTGTGAGGCGGCGGTGTGTGGTGCTATTGTATGACTTTGGTGAATCCAAAGTCATACAATAGCACAAACAAACTAACCGATCGAGGCAGCGGTAGACCAGCAACCCCCGTGTTCTGCGAGGTAAAATTACTGGTCTGGTTGCATTGGCGAGAGCATCGATAACAGCTTCAGTTCCCCGTCTGTAACATAGACTGTATAGCTGTCTCACGGCAAGGTGAATTGGCAAAAATATTCTAAATATAGTGTACACTTAAACTGATATTGATTTTTTTTTAGGTGAGCCTTTCTTTTAGGTGTCTAAAATACGTTTTGCTGCCGGCCCCATCTACAGCAGTACGTTGCTTTGCTTCCGTGCGGTAACTCCTGTCTGCTTCTCCATACTGGAGGCGTGCCGACCGTCATCTACTGTAGGTAATACGCTGACTATAGATAAGTACCTCATACAACCCCACTTCAAAACACCCAAACTATCCCTTTAACTTTAGGCAACTAAAACTACTACGCTATGTTTAAGAAAAGATTGTGGTCATGGTTAAAAGAAACCAAATTTAGCTGTAGGAAGACTGGATGTTAACTGTGGTCTCCAACATCAAAGTCATGCCCCTTGTGCCCCCAACCATCTTCCCTGACCTCCATCTTAAGAGGTTTTGTGGCACTATAACAACGTCAAGCTACTTTCAGGGCCCCACATCCCAAGGGGCCGGTTGGAAACCAAGCCTCGGTTACTGTCGCCTTTGCTTCTGAGAGAGAGGAGTCATTATTCACATGGCCACAAGACGCTGCCTGTCGGGAAAACATGAGCATTGGTCGTTTTAAGTGTTTGATCAAATGATTAATGCTGCTGTTTTTACTGGTGAGGACAGCCCGAAACACCATCAAAAGAAGACTCACAAGAGCAACATTAGTTTTTCCAACCCCATTAGAACCAATTAGACAAGCCCACGCTGAGTGATAACAGAGTTTGGTAGCTCCCTGGGTGGAGACAGATGCTATCTGGCTCTTTCGTTGAAGCAGCACGAACTTTAAACACACCAGTGTTTTACTGAGGGGGATCCCAGTCCCAGCAGAGTCCTTTATATCCGATGTAAGACACGGTGGTGTCAAAGAGCCCCTTGTGTTCCCCCTCAGGACCAGTAGGAGTTATTTTAATAGCTGTCTGACCCGTGGTGGCTCTAGCCTGCTGCCATCCCTCTCACAGGGAAACTATTGTGCTGCATCAGAAACACAGAAAGCAGAGCCTAAAAAGACGTCCGACAGTTCTTTTTCTGCCGTCGGCTGCTTGTCACTCATCTTGGCGAGTTATCAGCTATCCTGAGGCTAAGATTAGCATCTTCAGTAACACACACTGAAAAATTTACTGTGGTATAACGCTTTTTTTTACCACTCAAAGCTGATATGACTTCGCAAAACTACATACAGTTAACTTGCGCTTCAACTTTGGTGACCTTCGACATGTAAATTTGTGCCATTGACCAAGTCATCTTGACAGCTGTTGACTTTGAAGGAACAAAGAGAGGAACAAAAGTCAGGAAGCTAGTTCGTAGCATACCATGAACTTTTATTTAATCCTCCTCTGCCAGACATAAACTGCTCAACAAAAGAGGGATGGTTTGCTGACAGTTACGAGGCAGAAATTGGTGAAACAAATCTTTGAAATGTGGGAACTTATAACTGACACACGCTAGCTAACGTGTAGAGCATAATTTGTTTTCCTCTTGAACTCTTTATCGAATGAAATGCTGTACAATCATGAGAAGATGCCACAGTACACATGCCACAGTACATAGAAATTATAACTCTGTGAAGTGCTGTAACTGGGTAGGCCTTTTAGCCGTTAGCTCACTGGCTAAGTTCATCAACTAGCGGGTAGTTACATTACCGAGCCTCTAGCACTTCCAATTTCGCTAAGACGGTGGATTAATTTCGCTGTGCCACTTCCCGGTGTGACCAGGCCTTAAAGCAACAGTGGGTAGAAATGGAGCAAATATGATTTAAAAAAGTTATTTTTATAAAACGGTCACTATATCTTGACAGTAGTGCATGAGACAGGTAATCTGAAAAAATTCAGGTGTCCTAATTTTTCAATGCTATGAACACCACAAATTAAACTCCATTCACCTCTTTTGTATTGGGGTGAGCATTACATCATTGGGGCAGAATTATCAGAGGCAAACACTAGAGCCCCAATTGAGAAAATGATTGTTATTATTAAGCATATTATTTTTAAAAAAAATATGTATAGCAAACTGTGACTCTTAAACCTTGACCCTCTGACCCCCCCATCCCTCAAAAAGGAAATCAGCCTAGCATACTGTGTCCTCTCTTATAGTAACTACTACTAAAGTTACTTATGACAATTCCAGCTCTGATACAAAAAAACTTCTAATTTCTTAAACTAAATGCAAATCCTCCTTACAAATAATCACATCATCACTGGAATATGGTGTCAACGGGCTGGGGTGCAAAAACACATGGCAGCTATGAGCTACCCTATCCTACTGTACCCCACAAAACCAACAAGATCTCATTCAAGCCTATATAATACATCTATGACAGCATGTACACAGCAGAGCAACCATTATACAGACCCTTCAGAACCATGGACAGTGAACAGCTATCATGGCATTTTGAATCCACCACCACAAACAATTAATACTGTTAATTATTAGATTGGCAAATGCATGACCGTTTTTTTAAATAAACCTTAACATACAAAAAACAGTGTCAGCAGCAGTCAGAATAAAACCAGATGGCACAGCAGCCTATAACATGTCAAAGCATGGTCGCAGACTTGAACATGAAAACTTGGATAAACCTCCATCAGAAACTCCTTCATTGGTCCAGGAACCTCTCTCGGCACCAAACAGCAAGCAATCAGTTGAAATGCCTCTCAAAAAGCCTTGGTTTTCTGCACAAAATGAAGCTCTGGTGTAGGTCTGTAAAACTGTCGCAACGACGTCTTCCTCACCAGCGGTGACGTTACTCACGGCTTCCGTCGTGAACCTAGCTACAGTAGCTAGCTAGCTGCGTTTTCCGTGTTTTCTTCTGCTAGCGTGTCATTCGTGTTTCCAACAGCGGGCGGAACTTGCCATAAAGTTAGCGATAACAAAGCCCAAGTATTTAGAGTGAAGATATGATAGGTACATTTCACTGTCATTTGAAATTAGTCTCTTAATTAGCCTCTCATTCTGTCGTGTCTAGACAGTAACCCACAAGTTGCGAAACTTTCGCGAGTTGGTTGACGTTAGGATACCTCGTCGGGTAGTCTCGCGAGAGTTCTTGTAAGTTTTTGCACGTTTTTACAATTTTTACATTTTCATCTGTAAATTTAGAGCTAGACCACCAATCACATCAATCTGATAGGTCGACACATATACCGACACAAACTAAATAGGCAGGTTTGAAAGGTTTATTTCCTCGACTACTTTTTGTTTGGATGTTGGTTGTCAAATTAAGAAAATATAGAAAAAGATGGAATTAGAACTGATTTTAAATAATAAAATAAATACATATTTATTTATTTAAAAAGTTTAATGTTAATTATTTTTATGTTAAATCTTAACCTCTTATAGGAGGCTCTTTGTGTCTGTAGCCACACTAACTGAGTGGATGTTGCATATTAACAGTGTAGGTAAGTCTTCACATACCAACACAAATTAAATAGGCAGGGTTGAAGGCTTTATTTCCTCGACATTTTGTTTAGATGTTGATTGTCAAATTAAGAAAATATAGAAAAAATTGAATTAGAACTGATGACTAAGAACTGATTCATCTATTTATTGATTTATTTTAAAAAGTTCAATGTTAATTATTTATATGAACATTTTGCAGCTTTATATGAGGCTCTGTGTCTGACCTTAAATAGCCACACTACTACAAATTAAATAGCCAGTATTTTTGTTCAGACGTTGATTGTCAAATTAAGAAAATATAGAAAAAATAGAATTAGAACTTTTATGTATTTATTTTAAAAAGTTTAATGTTAATTATTTTTATGTATATATATATAGTTTATGTATTTATTTTAAAAAGTTTAATGTTAATTATTTTTACGTTCAATTTTGCAGCTTTATAACCTCTTACAGGAGGCTCTTTGTGTCTGACCTTAAATAGCACCACTAACTGAGTGGATGTTGCATATTTACAGTGTAGGTAAGTCTTCACATACCAACACAAATTAAATAGGCAGGGTTGAAGGCTTTATTTCCTAGACAACATTTTGTTTAGATGTTGATTGTCAAATTAAGAAAATATAGAAAAAAATGCAATTAGAATTTATGACTGAGAACTGATTTATTTATTTAAAACAGTTTAATGTTAATTATACATATGAACATTTTGCAGCTTTACTGGAGGCTCTGTGTCTGACCTTAAATAGCCACACTACCTGAGTGGATGTTGCATATTTACAGTGTAGGTTTAATATTCTCCTGGGATGCTCCTCTGTTCTTAACTTTAATCTAAACTCTGCTGCCTGCACGTCTCTGGTTGGCTGGTCGCTCCGAGGCGTCACCATGTGTCCTCCAGCAGCAGAGAGAGAGAGACAGAGAGAGAGAGAGAGAGAGAGAGAGAGAGAGAAAGCTCCATGCCTGCGTCCTCCTCCGGTCTCCTCCCACTGGAGGACCAGCTGTAGACCGTGAACCGTGCAGTGCGGGTCTGACACGGATTACCTGGATACCGGCTTGAAGTCTGGGTGGGCATCGAGCAGCGAGAGACACAAAGCAGCTCTTTCTTTTTAACTGAAATAAGTTTCTTTTTAAATGGAATCATTTCTGAGGACATCAACCATGGCGAGCAGACTTCTTCTTCCCACTCTGCATTTATTACTGATCCTGGAGTCGAGCTGGGCTCAAATCCTCTCTGAGGATGTTGGTGAAGCTGTGCGTCAGGGTACCGAGGTCCCATCACCGGCTGTGGAGCAGCGCGTCTTTACGCACGAGAGCGCCAACCGGGACATGGTCTCCATCAACATGTTCAAAGTGTTCGAGAGGTACAGCAAAGAGCCGCAGAGCCAGAGGGACGGAAACACAGTGAGGAGCTTTAAAGCTGTCCACAGTGAGTCATCTTATTATCAACCATCAACAGGTTACTGTAGAGCAGAGAAACAGGCCGTAATAACATGTAATAATGAATTAGTAGGGAGGTTTTATATCCAATATGTGTCAAAATACATACATTTACTTTGTTCAAATCACTCAGGTATTTTCAGATTACTGGTATTATATATATGTATGTACACATCCGTTTCTGGACGCATGTGTACATTTATACACATTTATGTATATATACTGTATATTTGTTTTATGAACTTGTCCTACCATTTTAACACTTCTATTATTATTATTGATATGTTCTGTGATGTCTGTTTTAGCGGTTACCATATTTGTTTTACTCTACCTGCTTTTATTGTCTAATGTTCTGTTTTAACAGTTACCATATCTTTTACTTTATTTATCTGCTTTTATTGTCTTGTGAAGCACTCTGTAACATCTGTTTTGAGAAGTGCTATATAAATAAATGTATTATTATTATTATTATTATTATTATTATGAACTTATTATGAATTATATTGGACATATTTTGTTAAAAAATCTAAATTGTATATATTTTTTAATTTTTGAAGCATGCCTTTGTGTCACTCAAGTAGTAGTGATAATAATAACAATAATAATAATGATAATAATAATAATTGACCTGATACCCAGTTGGTGGCCATTATAATATATCACAGCTTCTAGAAAATGTTTATTAGCTGAAACAATTTAAAAACAGTTAAATGTGAATCAGCAAAATAGCCTATTCTTATTTACAAAATTATTTTTAATATAACTTAAAACCGTTTTATGCTACTTATCCTTGAACATTTAAAGGGTGCCTAATCTCATTTTTGTTTCCCCACTTTTATTTCACTTATTTTTGTGATCAACCTTTTACAGTGGGAAAATACAGAAATTTCACATTAAACTTGAAAAAGTCCAATGTTGTAGCACAAAATAATACCTCGACAAAGTATGCGATCTTAATTATTTCGTCAGTGCAACATCCTAAACATCCTAAACGCAGGTGTTTTGTCAATCACACAGCAGCTCCCGCTCCCCCTTTGGACTAAAAATCTTCACCTCTCTGCTCCGTCGCTGTTCTGATTTAGTGATCTGGGGGACTTTAAGTCTCAAGCACTGTTAGTTCCTCCGGTAGCTGCAGCAGCCTATAGGTGTTAGACAAGAGCCTATTATCACGCCCAGACACCGGCTGCACAGCGAAAGAGCCTCAGAGGAGCTCTTTCTGCTATAAGCATTTCCATATGCCTGCGACAGACAGACAGACCTACTGGACCGATCCAATGTTTGTCTTTCAGGCTTGCGGTGGAAGTGTGGGAGACGAGGTTGAACTTCAAGAGGGTAGCCATCTAGGATGAGGCTTTTGTTCATGCGTGAGGCGGGCACTTAAGCGTGCCGCGCTTAATATTTTCCATGCTGCTGCTTATGTCAGTCAGATGTGTTGAGCAACATTTTGCAGAAGACGTATTGTTATTCATGTCAGTCAAACGTGCCAGGATGAGATGATAGAAGAGGGGGGGAAAAGGTTCAAGGAAGCATCTTTATTGTTCATTTCAGAGAGAGATCCTCTTTCAGGTATTTAGCATCTGTTTGACAAACATCTGTATGGTTGAATCCTTTTTTAAAGCCAGTAGATAAATTAGAAAAAGCTTGGATGAAAAACATGTGATCATTCTTCTTCGAATTTCTCTCCAAATCCTCCAGGAGTCTTGCACGGCAAAGACGTGTTCCAGTTCAACCTGTCCTCCATCCAAGAATCAGAGCTCATCCTCCTCGCCTCTTTCCATTTCCTCCACAAGCGGCCCCGCCACCACCAGCGACCGTGGCGTTTCCGAAGGCCTCGCCACCAATCCGTAGGCCTCCAGCATCCCAATCCTCCCTCCCCGCAGCTGCTCTTCCACGGATCGTCCTTAAACTCAGCTTTAGGAAACATAACTCTGGCTCCGTTCAAGAAAGGCTCTTGGCAAACGGGGGATGTAACGGCGGTGGTGAAACACGCCATGGACGTTAAAGAGCTTGTGGTCACGGTGGAGTTCGATATGGGGTTCGGGGCGGCTCGGGGGCAGCAGAGGAGCCCTCACGGCGGCCAAGAGCGTCTCTCTCCGGCCAACCTGCCGTATATCCTGCTGTACGCTGATGATCGAGCTATAGATGAGCCGAACAGCGTGGCCACGTCGCTCCAGAGGTACGGGCCCTTCCCCGTAGCGGAGGATGCCTCCGCTTCAGCCTCAAGGATCCGGAGGGAGCTTCATCTCCAGATCCAAACCAACGACATCCCGGAGGTCCAGTACAACACCTTGAAGAATCACGAACTGTGGCAGAACACGTATTTCCCAGCAAAAGCCAAAGCAGTAGTGAAACCAGGAAGAAAGCAGGGTCAGGAGAGCAGTGAGGGCCTGGGGAAGCCGCAGGTGCTGAGCTTCGACGAGAGGACGATGAAAAAGGCCAGGAGGAGACAGTGGAGCGAGCCCAGGGTGTGCTCCAGGCGCTACCTCAGGGTGGACTTCGCCGACATCGGTTGGAGCGAGTGGGTTTTGGCACCAAAGTCGTTTGATGCCTACTACTGTGCCGGGGCCTGTGGATTCCCCATCCCTAAAGTGAGCCAGAGAAACTTTTTATGCTTATGAGGACTTATTATGCTTTTGTGCTTTTTCCCTTTCCTTTAGTGTGTTATATAGTTTTTTGTGCACGTAAAAGGTCTGCAAAGTTACAAAGACCACACCAAAGGAAGTTACTCTCCCCCACAGAAACACTGCTCCTGTAGTGCCTGAAATGCTTCGCTTTCTTCCGTGACGTGGTGATGTCAAGAAGTAACACATTCGCATAATACCTGCCTAGCAGCTAGATTGGCACGCCCTCAAAAAAAGCTAGTTAAGGCATTTGCACTTCAAGTACGTATTTTTTGGATGGGTTTTATTAATCCGTCATCGGATAAAAATAGTTATGCACAGAAACGTTGCACACTGAGTGAGTCTGATGCGTTTTATGATTCTATCTGTTGAGAAAATTCGCAATACAAGACAAAATTGAATTAATTACGTGGTTGCAATGGATAGCAATTGCCCCAAACGGGGCTAATGAATGAATGACATTAGCAAGAAGCTTTTGTTTAGCTGCCTAGAGCACAATCACTCCTGTCTCATCTTTTGTGATCATCCCTGATTCCAAGCTGTTCTGAAATTCCCTGTCACAATCAATCTTTAAATTTCGCATCTCTGTAGTCTTTATTTTGTTTGTCGTAAAGTGCTTTGTGCAGGGAGACGATGTGAATGTTTATCATGCCATTTTGGATGATGACGTTTGACGGACGGTGGCTCTGAGTGGTCAAACAACCCTCTTTTAGCTTTTGACGAATGCAAAAAAGCAGAAAATTTAACCTGTTTCGAAAACTTTAATGACGGACAACATTTTTGGAGTCGGTGTGTAAACGTGATTGACTCAACGTTCGGTCGTATTTATTTTTAAACATTAAAACATGTAAACATGTTCTAGTAGAAACCCAAAATACAAGTACGCACCTGAAAATGAGCATAAAAGGTCCTCTTTAAGTTTTGTTACTGGATTCATTTTCATTTTGAATTCAGACAATAGAAACACATAGAAAACATGTAAATATAAATCAATTCTTTTGAGGCATCAGTTGGCATATTTATGTTTTTTGCCGTTATTTTTTACTGTTGTAACATTAAGTTCTATTGGCATTAATCCCTTTTATTCCCACTCGCTTTCTTAGGTAGTGCGTCCTTCCAATCACGCCACTATCCAGAGCATCGTCAGAGCGGTGGGAATTGTCCCCGGCGTCCCCGAGCCGTGCTGCGTTCCGGAGAAGATGAGTCCACTCAGCGTTCTTTTCCTGGATACAAACAGGAATATGGTGCTGAAGGTTTACCCCGGCATGTCTGTGGATACCTGTGCCTGTCGGTAGGGCCCGAAGAAGATCAATGTAGACTCAGCATCTATCAGGAGGGCATTTCCATATGGAAGAGGACAGCAGGGATGAAGATACGGCTTGCAGGGCTCTCGTTCTTGAGTCTCAGTTCGAGAACTCTTTTTTGTGAATCCTGGACTCTGTCATGATCGGACGTTGACTCAACTTTTTCCTGCTTATCTAACAATTTCCATAGATGTGTTTTTTTCTCCACCCAGGCCACCTTCATTTTCTTTTTCCTCCCTTCATCCAAAGCAGCTTAAAGAAGTGCACTTAATACAAACCTGTGTAACGTAATGTAGACCGGCTGGATGTTGAAGCTAAGTACAAAACACCTGCGGGTAGATCTTCATCTCTGTTGATGCTTCATAAACTTTTCAGCACAATTTCACTTTTATAAAGTGCCTGTTTTAATATTAGACAAGATGAGACTTGATTTTCTCTGGTCTTAGACTGGACTCAGACCTGTTTTTTTGGAAATGTTTCCAACTTAGCTCAACATCTGGGTTTCAACAGTTTCTGAAACCTTCTGACATCAGCTGCTGCTTGCCTCCGTCATTAGGCTTCAACTGGACACACTGATGAACTGCACACAGACTGGGGACGGTCTCCATGGCAGCACATTCAGATCCTACCCAATCATCCAACCCTCATCATGTAAATACCGTAGTTACTAATGCAAACTAAATGGTACTTATTCTTAAGCGATGTGTCACATTGTTGCCATTGAACGCCGCCCATATATTATGCATGAGAGGTAATATCTTCTCTGAAATATATTTCAATAGCCATTTGTTTATATAATGTATATAATGAGTGTGTTTTGACACCTACTGAGATTTAATGTACTACAAGCCTTGTGTTGCTTGCTTCTGCTGCAGCTGAGAGGGAAAAAAATGGTACGTTGCTGCCACCTGCTGGGCATTTTGGGGAGGTTGAAGAGACTAAAACATTTTAAAGGAGAGCTACTTCGTGTGGCTATTCAGTATTTCCCTTTAACACATAAATACTGTTTATCAGTGATGACATGTAATAATAGTAGATTTCCATGGTAAGTAAAAAAGGGATAAATGTATCTGACCTTATAACTGTACGGCTCGAAGTGTATTTGAATAGTTATATGATGTGTGCTTTAACGAATCATAGACAAAATCTATGTTTGGTAAGGAAATAAACTTGTACATACGGTAAAAGACACGCTGACTTTCTTAGGTTTTATAAAAAGTTTGTGTACATTTGACATAATATTCCTTACTATAATTTTTTGTATGTTGATACCAAAGAAAAAAAGGGTCAAAGTGGCATGATAGTGTTTGTTTCTGAACAAAGCTACAATTGAGACGTCCTGTGGTGAAATTTGATCATAGCAAATTTTATATATTTTTTTGTTTTGTTTAGTTCTTCACATAAAGGCAGTAATGTCATGTAATGTATAATAGTTGAGTCCACCTTAAAGTTGCACTCATCAATATTTTTATGTCCACAAATGGATGAAATGACGATATGAAAGGTGAAATTACTCACTCGTAATGACAAACCAACAGGGTTATCATTGCTCCAAGAAGCGTATAGGCGTCTTTCAGCGCTTCGTTTTGGTTTTACGGCCCACGACTTACTGTTTGGGTTCACTCCCACGGCTCTCATCAGCATTGTTTCCAGCCACAGCCGGCAGTTGTTTTCAGCTAAAAAACTAATAAGCCCACTTTACACTACTTCCCCAGTACAAAAAAAAACAGAGGAACAAAGTTAGCAACTACCGGTGAACATAGTGGAGAATTTAGCGTCTAAAAGTCACATTTTTTTCTCAGGAGTTGATGGAGACCAAAAACTGAGCTTAAAGGACAGTGAATATTGAACTTATATTCATCAAAGTTGCTGTCTGCTGGATGTGTAAATAAGCAACTATGTGCTATCGGTTTGGCAAATCAACTTAATACTGATGATAATGTGTCGGTGTTGTGTTAACAGTTTGTTCCTCTGCCCCCCAAAAAATTAATGCTGCTTTAAAGAGCATATATATATATACGATATCTTGTTAGCACTGTTTTCACTGTTAGCTGTGAGCTATGTTGAGAGCCGTGCAGAGGCAATAGAGATGCTCCCAATCTTGCTTTTAGCACCTTTAATTGGAGAGTTTGAATGTAACGCGATGGTCTAAATGTTGTTTCGAAGCCTTTTGCACCCTGATAAGAAAGAAATTCTGGAGGAAACGTTTGGAGACTCCTGAATTTCTTGACCTGGGTTGTGTTGAATGTTGGGACCAAACATTGGCCATTGCAAGCATGAGTATAACATTAATATCAGCCATTAAAGACCACAGTCTATTGGCCAAACTCTAATATAATTTAAAAGGTTCTTATTGCATATTTTTCAACCCAGTAATTTGGTCTAAAGTAAAATGACCACTGTTTCACAACAGATCTTTCTCAGTCCAGTTTCCAGTCCTGCTGTGTTTGTTTTCCTCCTGCGTGCCGACATTATTTGCCGTGTCCGTGCCAGTAGATTTTGTCGCCTTTCATCACTGATTGACTCCATAGAGAGGGACTCTTAAAAGCTTGAAAGGGCCACAATGAAAGCATTTTTTATGAAACCCGGCATGAACCGAGTACTGAGTGACTGCATGGGTGAAAAGACAGAAATTCCCAGATAGGCCGGACTTGGGCCAACGTCCCCAGACACATTGACTTGTGGTTCGGAGCTCAGACCCCCCCACAAGAACAAGGGGCAGATCCCATCATCCATCTGGGTCATACAGTACAGGATGCAGTAGTGAAGGCCCCCACCATCATGTCTTTGTTCCATTTGCCAGATATGATTTTATAGATCCCCAACCCCAATCAGTTCATGAACATTTTTTTTCCATATGTTTTTCCTAACGTCTGGTTGTCCTTTGCTTCGTTCTTCTTGAAGTGCAAAGTGCAAGAAAGTTTGTGTCCCAGCTGCCATGTTGAAAACAGTTAGAGGACACAGAGGAATCTGGTTTTTTTTTTTCATATTACATCTTACACACCACTGATATAGTGACCGTTTTCTAAAAATAACTTTTTATCATATATGTTCAAAGTCACACTTTTATAGGCTACTCTATCAAAAAGTAAGCACAACTAGTCAAGTATACCTTTCTGTAAGGCAAGAATACTTAATTATACTTTTCTTAAGTATATCTTGATCAAAACATTAAGTACAAGTAGGCCTATAAGCCAAGTATACTTAGAAGTGTCTACATTGTTGTCAGTATAAGCCAAGTATATCTTTGATAAGTACATTTAAAGTAAACTCTCTTATTTTAAGTTTAAAATAAGTATACTAATAGCACACTTGAATAAACTTGTAACTGTCACTGTAAAGCTGAGACTCTTTTGGATCCAATGAGCCTAACTGTATTCATGTGTGATGATGTTAGTCTCCATAGTAGCCATTTTATTGTATCGAGACCATTTTTTGAAACGATCTACTCTTGACCTGCTATCTCCCCCTAAAGACCCCCTGTACCCCCCCTAATAAAAGACAAAAAAGGGTCTATTGTGGGTCTCAGAGGGTTAAAGGGATCTACGTCATCAGTGATCACATTTTGGTACCTGGAACATGTGCATGACCTGCAATGTACAGTACACAGACATTTAGCTATGTCAACAATGTCCCCCTCAAGCTGGGAAAAGGCATTTTATGGAAATGTCTGCTCGTCAGTAACCTCACAGTTTCCAGTTCCTCCCTCATTATCGCTGTCAAGTGTTTACAGTGTCTTCATTAGCAGCCAGCCCTCTAATGATAACAAAGCTTAAAAGAAGGCATCAATGGCAGTGATAAGCTTGGCCAAACTACTATTTTGGATGACACAAGTCCCCCTGTTTACTCTGGGAGCATGGGAGCGGACATCAGGACTGTGATCCTTGCATTGGGGATCTCCATTTTCAAACCTTGCCGTCGCAAAGTCTGTTTTCAGGCCGGGAAGAAGGTAAAGTTAGTGCCAGCACAGTGGCTTAGAAAGGTTCTAATTTCAAAATGTGGAGCTCCAGATCATTCCTGTTCCAGGTGTGTTTGTGTCTGGTGGTTTCTATTGGCTCCTGCACCTGTAAACCTCTAGATAATGACATCCAGAGTGAGGACCCCGAGGAGCTTTACTCTCAGCTGTCAGAGGAGGACCTTCTGGAGGAGGAAGACGCCGACTCCAGGATGGAGAACCTCCTGGGAACCATAAAAGAGGGCTTTCTGAGGAAACTTAACCTGTCAGACGTTCCTCAGGAGAACAGCAAGATCTGCCCTCCTCAGTTCATGATGGAGCTCTACAACAAGTACGCCTCGGACAACTCGGCAAACCCTCAGTCTGATGTCATAAGAAGCTTCACTGTCCAAGGTATATAAACAGAGTTTAACTTGTCATGCAAGATACTTATAGGAGGGACCTGTTGATAAAGATAACACTTATTCTGGGGCTTTTTTCCTCATCCCCATAGTCACAGAATATACAAATATTTGGAAATCCCCACCTGCCAAACGTATAGTTTACCATATCTCGTTATAAAGCTGTTTCTTGGCACATTTGTTATTAGTAAAACTGTTCAGTTAGACGTTGTTTTTTTGTGAATTTTACAGTAAAGTTCTAAATCAATGGTCCCAGACATTTTTGGCCTGTGTTCCCTTTGAAAAAGAATCAGTGTCTACTTGCAAACTCTGCTTACTGTGATCAAAAGTGATTTAAAAATAATTTTGTGTAGCAGAATTAGGCCTTTTTTGAGGTTCCTCAGGTTCCTAATTAGGCCTATCTCGTGGGCCCGATGTATCGATCCCTTATGGGGGCCCCAAACCCTAGGTTGGGAACCATCTCTCTAAAGTATCTCAGAGCATTTTTTTCATTGAATAGTTAGGCCTACAATACAGTAATTTATTGTCCCATGATGGCCTAATTTCTGCTTCCAAAGACTATTCCTAAATGGCCAAATAGAAACTTGAATAGTGATCCCCCCCCCCCCCTTCACAATAGGCTAAGTCAAAAACGTAGCGGCCTATTGTGGAAATGGTCTCTGGGAGGACATTTTGAGGGCCAGCTGTGTGCTCCTAACTGGAGCATGTCACAGCCCTGTTGCCTACGAATGTCTATAAAACACATTTTAGCGTTGGTTGTCGCCCGTTAGCAAATTCAGACATCTGTCTCTTCAGAACATTAAACATTTGGGAGGACCCATTGTGCGGTTAAGTTTGTATTTCACTCTGAAAGTAGAAGCTAGCAAGCTTCTAACTAGCTTTCACTTTCTGCGTGGAAGCTTAGCTTGCTAACGGGAGCACAAATTCATGTTATTTCAACACCTGTGTACTCCTAACTGGAGCATGTCATAGCCCTGTTGCCTACGAACGTTGATAAAACACACTTTAGCGTTAGTTGTCGCCCATTAGCAAATTCACACATCCGTCTTTTTACAACATTTGGGAGGACCCATTGTGCGATTAAGTTTGGATTTCACTCTGAAAGTAGAAGATAGCAAGCTAAGCTAACTAGCTTCCATGCAGAAAGTGAAAGCTATTTAGCTTAACTTGCTAACGGTAGCACAAATTCATGTTATTTCAACACCTGCGGAGTCATTGGCGGGCCCTGGACTTTCAACCAGACTACTGTTCAAGACCCGTGTTTTGTTTTGTCAGTTACGTTAGTGATGTTTGTGACACGGTTTTTAGTGATGTTTGTGGCGTTTTTTCCGTACTTATGTGACGTTGTTTCCGTGCGTACTTTAAGCCCAACCATGATGTTTTTCCTAAACTAAGTGGTTTTGTTCCCTAAACCTAACTGTGGTAGTTACCGTAGTTTGGTTGCGTGGCGTACAAATGACAAACGATAAGTGTTGTACAAATGACGAAAAGCCTAAAATGCGTCCTCATGACACACGGAATGTCCTTGTAATATCGTGTCATTTATACGCCTTCCCGTGAGATCGGGTTGAACACGCAACAGTTAAACGCTGGAACTACAGTGATAGATATTGTCTGTCTGAACCAAAAAATTCATGCCCGTCGGAGTAATTTGTTTTACCCAATTTTTTATAATTACATTTTTGACCAAATAAGTAGGCTACATAGGCCAAAACAAACACTAAAGTGATGACTACTGATTTTTCTTTTTTTAGAAAAAAAATATTTTACTTTCAGTTCGACCCCATATCAGACAGCGCAAATCCCAGCAGCTGTTTCGAATAATCCCCTCTGACCTCTTTTTATCTCTCCAACAGATATCCCTCTCTCTGTGACAAATGGCACAAAGTCAAAGTACAGGCTGCACTTCAACGTCAGCATCCCCAGCCATGAAATGATCACTACTGCTGAACTACAGCTCTTCTTCTTCTTCCCAGATCCAAGGTCAAGGGTCACCTCCCGCAATTTCAAGGCCATCATCAAAGTCTATGAAGTGGATTACAACGATTTCACATCCACCACCCAACTGCTGGTTGGCAAAGAGGTGACAGGCTTGGAGAGCACGTGGGAGACGTTTGATGTGACCACAGCTATTCAGAGCTGGCTCAAGTCGGGCCATGGAGCAACAGTTTTTGATGTGGTGGTGGACAGGAAGGACTGTGGGGCCTCTAAAGGTGGAGCAGAAGGAGCAGGGTGTTTGAATATGAGCGTGTCTGTTGGAGATAACACTTCAGCGGCTTTAATAGTCTTCTCAGATGACCTGGGTAGCAGGAGGAAGGAAAAAAAGAAGGAATTGAGAGAGATGATCCTCCACGAAGAAGAAACCATCTTGCACTCGGGCACCGACTGGAACAGAGGAGATCAGCTTCCAAACGAGATCCCGGAGGCTCCACGGAGAAAGAAAAGAAAGGCGGAGAGGGAATACTGCCAGCGGACCTCTCTCAAGGTCAACTTCAGAGACATCGGCTGGGACAGCTGGATCGTGGCGCCCCCGGAATATGATGCCTTCGAATGTCGAGGCCTGTGTTACCACCCGCTGACAGACGAATCGACCCCGTCAAAGCACGCCCTCATCCAGACGCTGATGAACATCAGGAACCCCACGAAGGCCAACATGGCGTGCTGCGTCCCGATTAAACTGGACCCCATCACAGTCATGTATCGGGAGAACGGGCGCCTCACTATTAGATACCTTTATGAGGAGATGAAGGTGGCAGAGTGTGGCTGCAGGTAGTCAGAGAGGCTTGGTTCGCTCCGGTGGTAGCACAGGTGATGATTATGGTTCAAATGCTGCATTTCATTCAAGTCAGTCTGAGCAGTTCATGCCCTACATTGGTCCAGGAGAAGGAAAGTACCCCTAAGAAGAAGATAATAACATAAGACGAGATAAGATAAGATAAGATAAGAACAAATAAGATAAGATAGAACTTTATTCATCCCGAGGGAAATTGTTGTGCAGCAGTTGCAGTACAAAGTAGGAAAGAGTGCAAGAAACATGGATTGCCTCCTATACCTATCTATTTTCTTAAAGGTGCTCTATACAATATCCAGAGCATTCATATAGCTGCAAACAACTATTTGCTATGTAAAGATATAGAGGAGTAATGTCTACCTGTGCTTTTAGTGCATGTTCGTGTATTCGAAAGTGGACCACAGGCTAGCTCACGACCGCCGCTCTGCATTGCTCTCACACGGTGAGTTACAGCTGATAACGCTGTCCCGACTGACGGCACCGTTGCGGAAGCGTAGCACCCACCCTCCAATTCCCCCCGCAGGTTAACACTGTTAGCTCTGTCAGCGCTGTTGCCTTTGTTTTCACTGTTAGTGCTGCAACACGAAAATGAAAAATTCTCGCCTGTGAATATGTCTAGGGCTTTTATTGTGAAAGGTAAGAATGGAAGGAGTGGATCTGGTCTGCACTGCCTTTGCCAAGGTTGAAAAGAATCATAAAGTTTGCCTTCTTGGTTCGGAGTGCGTGATGTTTCATATAACAAAATAATAAAGGTCATGCAATGCTTAAATAAAATATAATGTAAGTACTTTTTGACACTGTAGTCATGAAATAATGCTATGTAGCATTTATGGTTTATGTTATTCCTGCAAATTTATTGCTAAAAAGCCTGAAATTCCCAGTTGGCAACACCAGGTCTGAGAAGTGAAGCCAATGCAGAAGTGCCTAAAACGTGCATTCTTTCTAACAGCCAGCAGGGGGCGACACCTCTGGTTGCAAAAAGAAGTCTGATTGTATAGAAGTCACTTGATTTATTACCTCAGTAAACATTGTAAACATGAGTTTATGGTCTAAGTCGCTAGTTTCAAGTCTTCTTCAATACAGCATGATGTTCATTTATAAATTATGGTCCCATTTAGAGTCAAATAGACCATAAATCAGGGTATTCTTTAGGGCGTGGCTACCTTGGAGTTGTCTATGTTTTCTTTAACTTTAACCCTTTCACAGTGTGTTTTCAGTTCATGAAAGTTAATTATGACATTTTTGTTCGCCTAAAATGTCTTATTCAGCATTCGGTTGTACTTAGCTCCACCTTCTCGTGTCACTTCTGATTGCAAATAACCAAGATGGTGACGGCCAAAATGCCAAACTCGAGGCTTCAAAACAGCAGTTCACAAACCAATGGGTGACGCCACGGTGACTACGTCCACTTCTTACAGTATATAAAGCCTATGGAAACTCACAAATAGTGATTTGTCTGGAATGATAGAGCATGATAGTGGAACCATTAACAGGTCATTAACACCTTGTTGCTTGTGCTGCGATGAATTCTAATGGAAACTGTGGTCTTTGCTAAAATTGTGTTCTTGTTTTTTTAGCATTTTTACATGCTAACACCACCAAGCTGAAAACCAAAGGAGATATATTTACATTGTGTATTTAATTCTGGTTATATGTACATAAAGAGCTTACACTTGTCTTAGTCTAGTACAAAACTAATACAATTTTATTTTTTATGCAGTAACTAATGTAAAACAAAACAAAAAGTATGTAAAAAGTTAAGTAAAAAAATTAAATCTAATTTAAAAAGTCCATATTTTGTTGGTTAATAGATATCTTTGATTACTATTATTACTACTATAAAATAAACAAAAAGTGATGTTGATGATAAATTTACCTGTTGGCATTAATAGGGTGACATTAAATCACAGCTGTTCATCTATTAATCCTGTGCTAGTTTCAATGTAAATCTGTACAATATCATTGTAACTGTAATTTGTTATATTAATATATATTTAGTAGTAGTGTGTAAATCACTGCCATACAGACTTGTACAGAGTGTTCAGCTTGTACATGCATGCTACATTGCTGAGTGGAGAGTTTCTATTGTCTCATGATGTCTACATTTTGTTTATGAGGCTGTCCTACCCTGAAATGAATAAAAATCTTCTCACAAAATGAAATTGTATTTTAGTTACTCATCTTGTCTACTCAGCACATCCTGCATTTAGTAACTTTTTGTCATGACTTTTTTATTTGCCGCTTCAAACTAATACATACCAGCATTGCCTTTCACAAACTTATTTGTGGAAGCCTTATGATTATATAAAATAAAGATACTATAAAAACATTTTACTTTTATTCTGATTCTGGATAAAAATAAATGTGGTCATTCAGCAAATTGTTTTTCTAACTTTTTATACAGTCACGTATCACTTGAAACTCAGTGAACATTTCAGTGACCCTGTATGGTAACACAAAAAACTACTTTTTTTAAAACCGACATATCTCAATAAAAATGTTCTTGTTACAGCATGATAAGTTGGTATGTTGTTATAACAACAAACTTCCATATGATTTTAAAACAAGAAGATCGAGAAATTGTAGCCCACAGTCAGTTAAACCAGTCATGGCAGCCTTTAGGCTGTGGTAAGGCCTAATGTAGCTAGGAGTTTTGAGTTGCTATTACCTTTTAACTTCACATTCAAGAACCAATCAGAAACCAGCTCAGTCCCACAGATCCAATAATAATACAGTCAATAAAAGGCAGAGACAAGGACTTCCCCCAAGAATACAAAATGTATTTTTGATTAAATGCATTTGAACAAGCAATACTAATGTATAAAAGGGACGTGATGAAAATGCATTTGAATTAATAATTGTAAGTGATGAAAATGTTTTAGAATTGAAAAATAGAGTTTTCATCACTTCCCTTTTCTTCAATATTTTTTTGTTACTTCCACCCTTGAGGCCACTTTACATAAATGATAAAAACTTAAAAAGTTACAAACAGTCCCTTTAAGTATCTACTTAATTATTTACTAAAAAAAACACAGTTAAACTACTCAGAGCCACATGAAGGGAAAAAAAACATGTACAAGTAGAACAAACTAATTCCAGTCAATCCAAATCTTTTCATCTTAATGCGCAGTGTCAGTTTTGTAAATATTTTGAAGTCAGTGACACATCCTTATCAGAGCTGAAACCTCTGTGACAAGACCAATGAGGGGGCACGTCCGTTCTGGGTAGCCCAAAATTGCACTTGTCTCAAAATAGCACCAGTAACAAGGCAGGCAATCTCATTTCAATGTCCAAGAAAATAATTGGCTCAGTTGACTTTTGCCTCATAAGATTTCCCCCCAGTCATCAACAGCATGTGACAACTGAGCCAGTTTAAAATGTCTGGCTTAGCAGTATTACATCTTGTCCAATTGATTAGATTTTTTTGCCCACATGGGGGCAGCACAATAAGCTGCAAACACAAAAGTTACAAATTATGACCTTTCAAAGTTGATGTTGCTAATGTGTTAGCAAACAAAGGCTTATTTGCACATTGAGCAGACACATAGAAACATTGGTATTCATATTTCTGTTCACCTGACCAATGCAAGTACTTTTAGTTTTGTTTTGCCCTCAAACTCCTGAGGGAAATATCTGATGCTAAATGCTACGCTAGGTTATGTTTACAAGCTAGTTGCTAAATGTGTCTGTCTGCCGTTTGGTGGGCAGGTAGAGTATGAAGTTTTTGGGGGGCTTTTACAATGGAAACACTTGCCTGCTGTGTCTGGAAACGATACATGATAAATAAAGTTGTGGGCCGGGTAAGTTTATCAATGAATTTATAATGTTGGAATCTCAGCAGGCTCACTAGCTTACTGAGATAGCTAGCTTGAAGCTGTTCTTGCCTACTAACATACAAATTATGAGGTAACAACAGAGCAGCCTTGCTTTCAGACAAAATTTGACGAGACAACATTTTTGTTTTGTATTTCCAGCAAGTTAGAAGTTCGGGGATTTCAATATCCAAACAATTGCTGTAACCTGTTCTTATATTTGACACAAGGGCAAAGTATGATACAATAGGGGAGAGCGGGGTGATTTGAGCCTGTGGGGAAGTTGAGCCACCCCTTGTTTCTAGGCAACCATCGACACCATTGACCATGTGACCACACATTTTTGAAGAGTCATTCATTTTACTGACCATGTGATGGAGAGAGGCCCATATGACCATGGGTAGGTTCAAAAAACATCTTTTTGCCATTCAAACTGATTATTTTATGTTCAAGGAGTCCTGATTCTTGTGTCTGAACTGTTACAGACAATGTTGAAAAAATGTCACACATGTGTTAGTGATTTAGGAAGTTACAATATGAGGCTATATTGTTAGCATGACATTAGCTCTAAACTGCTGGATAATACAAGTTTGGTCATTGGGGCCAAGTTGAACCAAGAGACCACTTTTTTTTGGAAAGTCCTTTTTTTGAAAACTATTTATTTTAGATCCAAAGTGATTATTCCCAAGGATGCACCACATTCTGAAATATATGTACATGTTTTAGTTGGAGACATTACTGTCATTCCCTCACTTTAAAGATGCCGCAAGTAAAAAGTGGCTAAACTCACCCCAATCTCCCCTACAGTGTTTAAAAGTCTTGACTGGTGTCCTGGGGATTATATTATGTAAAGCGTGAGGCGGTATTAAAAGTTAAGACGTTGAGATTAGCTGAGCACAGTGTAGCATTTGGAAAGGGTTGACGTCTGGCTGCATAATTGTCTGGATCAGGGTCTCACAGGGTACTTATTGATGTCAGGTTCAAGCTCAACGTACAGATGTAACACTTTAGCAAATTGAGTTTGAATTAAATGACAAAAAAGATAAAAACATGTCAATTTGGGACTTGCATTTATGGAGGATTCACATGGACACGTTCTTTGTTTCCCTATCCACCAAATGAAAAGCAAATTTGATCAAAAGATATAAAAAAACTAACCACGAGAAACAATACTGTACTGTGAAAAAATACCAAAGCAGGAGAAAAGGGAGGATAAGCAAATAACTCAGCAGTCAATCCAGATAAAGACTTTCCAATCAACCTTTTGTTCCTATATCCAGTGGGTGTGTTTTTTTACCCAATTCTGATCCTGCGTGTGTTTTAAGAAGGCTTTGCCACGTGTCTACAAACTGTGTAATCATGTCACCAGTGGAGCGACCCAGACATGACCCCTAAAGCTACCAACAGCACCAAAATACACCACCATAAGCTTTCATAACAGACGAGGGAGAGAGAGTGAGTGAGTGAGAGAGAGAGAGAGAGAGAGAAAGAGGGAGCGTGAGAGTTTCTGATCAGGCTTTTGCATCAGTCGGTCCACACTGAACACATGTTTGACCTGTCCCTCGAACCAGTTTCTAAAAGAAAAGTTGAGGTGATTCCAATGTAAATAAGATAACATATTATGAATTCGGAGAACAAAGCAGACTGTAATTTAAGCCTAAATAGTAAATTGTGTCAAGTACATTAAGCCCCTTGGACAAAGATAAAGCAACTTCATAAGAGTCAAATAAAAGTAAGAAACCAAAGATGCATTGTGCTTACGTGGGAAAGATTAAGAAACTGCACAGGCTCCCATTTACCAATTTTTATTCTGTCTGTTATTGTCTGCTGGCCGAAGCACCACAGATAATGCGATTAAAGGTTTATTGGGGACAAAAGCCTCTTATGTTGATGCTGTTGTTGTCCAAAAAACAGTGACAATGTTCCCTCCTACAAAAACCACCATCTCTCAACACAGACAAATGAACTAACGCAGCCCAGTGAAAGAGAAAACTGAGTAGTTCTCTTTCTATCAGTAATGATGAGGACGTTGGCGATGGCGCAGCACACACCACCCCTGCTATTGATGCTTCTTCTATGTACTCTATCCGTCAGCTCATCATTCCAGCCAGCCCTGGTGTTAGAAATGGCCAAGATTCTCCTGGAAAACTACTGCTTCCCTGAGAACCTAGTTGGGATGCAGGAAGCCATCCAACAAGCCATCAACAGCGGAGAAATCCTGCAGATTTCAGACAGGAAGACCCTGGCCTCTGTGCTCACATCCGGGGCACAAGGGGCGCTGAATGATCCGCGGTTGACTGTGTCATACGAGCCCAATTTCGTTTCGGTGATGCCACCAACGCTGCCGTCGCTCCCCATAGAGCAGCTGATCTGGCTGGTGAGAAACTCTGTCAAGCTGGATATCCTGGAAAACAACGTTGGATATTTGCGGATGGATCGGGTCATTGGGGAGAAGACAGCGGCAAAGCTTGGCTCGCTGCTGAGGGACAACATCTGGGACAAAGTTGCTCACACGTCCTCACTAATCTTGGACCTGAGGTATAGCACAGCTGGAGAACTGTCTGGAGTTCCCTTTATAATCTCCTATTTCTCAGACCCTGAGCCCCTCATTCATATTGACACTGTGTATGACAGGCCCTCAAATACAACTAGGGAGCTGTGGACCATGCCGTCAATAATGGGGGAAAGGTATGGAAAGAAGAAAGACGTGATTATTTTGACCAGTAAGCGTACCATGGGGGCTGCTGAGGCAGTGGCATATACATTAAAAAACCTAAAAAGGGCCATCACAGTTGGGGAAAGGTCTGCTGGTGGGTCCGTAAAAGTTCAAAAGATTAGGATCCCTCAGTCGGAGTTCTACATAACAGTTCCTGTGGCAAGATCAGTTAGTCCAATCACAGGCAATAGCTGGGAAGTGAGTGGCGTTTCCCCAACAGTCAATGTCAACGCCAAGGACGCTGTCGCAAAAGCCAAGTCCCTTCTGGCTGTAAGGAGTTCCATTCCAAAAGTTGTGCTGAGTATAACCGACATAATCAGGAGATTCTATGCTTTCACTGACAGAGTTCCAGCTCTTCTTCAACATCTGCAATCTATAGACTTATTCTCTGTCGTATCTGAGGAGGACCTAGCACTCAGACTCAACCAGGATCTCCAGACTGTGTTTGAAGATCCACGACTGATCATCAAATACATGCAAGACAATGCTGCCATAGTAGAGGAGGACCCTGAGCTTTACAACATTCCAGTTGATTTGGAGTCATTACAAGTACTGGTAGATACAACGATTAAAGTGGAAATTCTCCCACATAATACTGGCTATTTCCGCTTTGACAAATTTTTCAAGTGGTCCGCAGGGGCTAAACTAGAACAGCTCATGGCTAAAAAGGTATGGGAGCCCCTCAAAGACACTAATAACCTGATCATTGATCTACGCCACAACACTGGTGGATCGTCTACCTCTCTAGCCCTTTTATTGTCCTATCTGCAGGACGCTTCCCAGAAGCATCATTTCTTCACAATATATGACCAAATTCAGAACACAACAACAGAATATGACTCTCTGCCTCGAATTACAGGCCTGACCTACGGGTCCAAACGTGGGGTTTACGTGTTGACCAGCTACTACACAGCAAGCGCTGGCGAAGAGTTTGCTTACCTGATACAGTCCCTACATCGTGGCACAGTCATTGGGGAAATTACATCTGGTACCCTGATGCACTCAAAGACGTTCCAAATAGAGGGGACAGATATTACCATCACTGTCCCTTTCATAAACTTTTTAGACAACAATGGTGAATGCTGGCTTGGAGGTGGTGTGGTCCCCGATGCCATTGTGCTAGCCGAGGAAGCTGTGGAGCACGTTCATGAGATTGCAGATTTTCACCAAGGGCTCAAGTCTCTCGTAGAGGGAACTGGGGAACTGTTAGAAAAACACTACGCTATCCATGAAGTTGCACTAAAGGTCAGCAAGGTATTGTTGAGCAAATGGGATGAGGGATGGTACCGGTCAGCGGTTGACTTTGAATCTCTGGCATCTCAGTTGACGGCGGACCTCCAAGAGATTTCAGATGATCACCGCCTCCATATCTTCTACTGCGATGTCGAGCCAGAGTCGCATCATGACGTCCCAAAGATCCCTACTGCTGAAGAAGTGGGATACATAATTGACGCTTTGTTTAAAATTGAGCTTCTGCCAGGTAATGTTGGCTATCTAAGGTTTGACATGATGGCTGATGTAGAGGTGTTAAAAGCCATTGGGCCTCAGCTGATCAAATTGGTGTGGAGCAAGATAGTAAACACCGATGCCCTCATTATTGACATGAGGTACAACACTGGTGGATATTCAACAGCAATTCCCCTCTTGTGCACCTATTTCTTTGATGCTGAACCATTGCGGCATCTTTACACTGTCTTTGATCGCACCACAACCACCATGTCAGAGGTAATGACATTGCCTCAAATCAAAGGTCAAAGGTACGGGTTCTCCAAGGACGTCTACATCCTCACCAGTCACATGACAGGGTCAGCAGCCGAAGTGTTCACCCGCTCTATGAAAGACCTGAATAGGGCCACAATCATTGGAGAGCCAACGATCGGAGGGTCTCTATCAAGTGGAACCTATCAGATTGGGGACAGCGTCCTGTATGCTTCTATCCCTAACCAGGCTGTGTTCAGTGCAATCACTGGAAAAGTGTGGAGCCTTTCAGGGGTTGAGCCTCATGTAATAGCCCAGGCAAGTGACGCGCTTCCTGTGGCACAGAGACTCATAGAAGCAAGGCGGTTGAAGAGAGAGCCAGAAAAATAGTTTCTTGTGTTGTATTCTAACTTCCTTTAAAAACTGTTAGTTATTTTGTCTTGTGTTAAGCCACCACTTCAATGTCCAAGTTCAGCTTTTATGAGTGGCAAGTGTGGTCTGTGTGACATTTCAATTATCTTCCAGAATCACATACCAGCCAGTCTTCACTATGAAATATACTTTTGCATTTAAAGAGGACCCATTATGCGTTTGTGCTTTTTCGCTTTCCTTTATTGTGTTAGTTAGTTTTGTTTGTGCATGTAAAAGGTCTGCAAAGTTACAAAGCCCAAAGTTCATCCCCATAGAAACACTGTTCCTGAACTGCATGAAAAGTCCTGCCTTTTTTTTTTCCTGTGACATGGTGATGTCACCAAGTACCACATTTGCATTACCATAATTGCAATACTTGCCTAGCGGCTAGTTTGTCACGCCCTCAAACAAAGCTGGTAAGAGCGGAGCTGGAGCGGAGTCTGAAGAGTTTGGATCAGTTGACCAATTACAACAGAGTGGGCCAGCTGACCAATCAGAGCAAACTTGGCTTTTATGGAGGGGGGGGGGAACAGAGTGTTTCAGACAGAGGGTGAAAAGAGATGCTGCAACACAGACAGTATGAGAAAAAAAAAGTATTTTTTGAACATTAAAGCATGTAAATTTGTTCTAGTAGAAACCCAAAATACAAGTATGCACCTGAAAATAAGTATAATAGGCCCTCTGAGCTATTTAGGTGATGCCCTTATCCAGAAAGACTTGTACTGAGTGAGTATGGATTCAATGTATATCTCATTACAAGCGGGAATTTATTATCTGTGGATAGGATCAAATCTCCAATGTTACCTACCCTGGCATTAAAGACATTAAAGAGCATGTAATGGTAAACCGTTGACATTACATTTAAGTGAGCAGTGAATAAGTATTTTGAATAAAACAACTTCCAATTAGTAAGAATACATCACACATCAGTGTTTCTTGATGTAAATAACGTTGCACTCTTTTTATGTATTAACCTTTTACCTCCCCACCTGCATATTTTCATTCACCACCTGTAAATTTTCTCTTTTGTTTTAATATTTTCTGTTATTCCCTTTTGATTGCATTTTAAATGCCATGTATATTAGGTCAATATTCTGTTGGTTGATTTGATCATTATGTAAATGTATGTATGTTGATGTATGTCATTATGTTCGACGGTTTTTCATTTCTTTGATAATTTCTTGATTGTTTCCTTATTTTTTTAGCATTGTGTTTTTTCAGTATGCTTTAATGATGTTTCAGCAAAACTACCAGCAGAGGGAGTAAGTACCAAACAAACCTAAACTGAATCTTGCTGTTCACTTCTACACCACTGCTGAAGGGAGACAACCTCCACCAATTGAACAAATGCTATGAAATGTGAACCATTTATGAGACAATAAAGACATTCTGTGGATATTAGTGGCATTATTTTGGATTTAATTTACTTTCCAGTCATTAATAGGAACATTCCTCTTTGATCATGAAGAAATGAATGAGCCGCTTTAAGTGTTGTTTTGAATTAAATGGCAATCATGAGTTTTCACATGCTTTATTTCAACATTTTCTTGTGTTATCTTGAAAAATGGCACAAAAGTCACACATCAATGACTTCCACTTATTTATACCGACACCAAAGGGCTTAATAAGTGAACTCACCAACCTTAATCCCTTTCTCAATATTCGTCTGGTACAAAGCTTGCCTTATTCGACACAGGTAGCTTTAAATAGGCGTTCAGAATACCTTGTTTAAGACGATTATCTTTGGCAACACCTCCTTGTTACTACACCTACATGGTTGTTATTGCCTTACAGAGGCACTCAGGATAATGCGATTAGAGGTTTATTGTTGGACAAATCCTCTTATGTTTGTGTTAACAGAAACCTTGCAGCCAAAACAGTGCCATTTGACAAAGAGCCTCTTCGGAGAAGGAGGTTCGGTTCAACAACCTCCACTTCCCATCTACTCACTTTTTGTCTGACTAAATTGGCAAAAATGGCGAAGGCTATCTTCCTGGTGGCACCACTGCTAGTTTTGGGGAATGTTTTCTTTACCCATGGCTCGTTTTCCCCCACCCTCATCGTAGATATGGCAAAAATCGTCATGGACAATTACTGCTCACCGGAGAAGCTGCAGGGGATGAAGCAGGCTATTGAAGCAGCCAGCAGCAACACAGAGGTTCTGAACATCCCAGACGCCGAAACCTTGGCGAATGTCCTCAGTGCTGGAGTCCAGACCACAGTCAGTGACCCACGCTTGATCGTCTCCTATGAGCCAAACTACGTCCCTGTGGTTCCCCCACAGATGCCTGCCTTGCCCCCTGAGCAGCTCATTGCCGTCCTCCAGACCTCCATCAAGCTCGATATCCTGGAGGGCAACATTGGCTACCTGAGGATTGATCACATCATCGGGGAGGAGGTGGCTGACAAGATTGGCCCTTTGCTTCTAGACCTGGTCTGGAATAAAATCCTGCCAACCTCAGCTCTCATCTTTGACTTGCGCTACACTGGCAGCGGGGACATCTCAGGAGTTCCCTACATTGTGTCTTACTTCACCGAGGCCGAGCCTCAGATTCACATCGACAGCGTGTATGACCGTCCCTCAAACACCACCACCAAGTTGTTTTCCCTGCCCGCACTGATGGGGGAGAGATATGGCATTACCAAACCCCTCATTATCCTCACCAGCAAAAACACCAAGGGCATTGCTGAGGATGTCGCCTACTGCCTCCAGAACCTGAAGAGGGCCACCGTCGTGGGCGAGAAGACCGCCGGGGGCTCTGTGAAAGTTGATAAATTCAAAGTGGCTGACACCGACTTCTACATGACCGTGCCAACCGCAAAGTCCATCAACCCCATCACCGGCTCCACCTGGGAGGTTACAGGTGTGACCCCTCATGTGGAGGTCAACGCCGAGGACGCCCTCGCTACCGCCATCAAGATCGTCAACCTCCGTGCCCAAGTTCCGGCAATCATTGAGGGGTCAGCGACCCTGATTGCTGACAACTACGCCTTTGAAGATATTGGCGCTCATGTTGCAGAAAAGTTGAAAGGGCTCCTGGCAAACGGCGAGTATAGCAAGGTTGTCTCCAAAGAAAGTCTGGAGGTGAAGCTGTCTGCTGACCTGAAGACCTTGTCTGAGGACAAGAGCCTGAAGACTACCAGCAACATCCCAGCCCTGCCACCCATGGTGAGACCCTTGTACATACGATTATGGTTTTTGGTTTGTGAAAGTATATTTCATTGTCACTTGTTAATGTTCAAACACAGCTATTTTTGTTGGTTATTTTTAATGGAGTTCTTATTCTTTACTTTTGACGTTTTATTATTTATTTTTCGTGAGACATGCTTATATTTCAAATGTTGTCGTTTGTTCTTCTCCCACAGGATTATTCTCCAGAGATGTATATTGAGCTGATCAAAGTCTCCTTCCACTCTGATATATTTGAGAATAACATCGGTTACCTGCGCTTTGACATGTTCGGAGACTTCGAGGAAGTCAAGGCCATTGCCCAGATTATTATCGAGCACGTCTGGAACAAAGTTGTCAACACTGACGCTATGATCGTTGACCTCAGGTGGGTAATCCTGCTCACGGAGTGAGTCAGAGCTTCCATTCACAATGCAGTGTGTCCATCTGTTTACCTACTGATAATCTATAAATCATTTTAAAATATGGACCACCAACAGATCTAGAGGATTAAATCATTTGAAGACAACTTATTACTCAAAAACATCTTTATCAGTGCCTGCATTAATGAACAGTTCACAAAAGACCATTCAATTTCTATATTTGTTCTGCAACTGCTTTTGCAGGAACAACCTTGGCGGCCCAACAACAGCCATCGCAGGCTTCTGCTCTTACTTCTTTGATGCCGACAAGCAGATTGTATTGGACAAGCTGTACGACAGACCATCCGGGACCACCACAGAGCTCCTGACCCTGCCTGAACTCACTGGTAATTAAAAAATAAATAGAAATCAAGTCATTATATTTTACTCATTGTGTATAGCGTGCCATAGATACCTGTTAGTTAGCAACAGAGTTAGCGTCTAGCCAGTAGATATTTCCACGGGAGTTGGTGTAGACCAAAAACAGAGCTAAAAGGATTGTTATATTGGATTTAAATTCGTCAGGTGGCCAGAAACATGACTCCAAATGAATGCTAACTTGGCTTTGTATCTGCTGGATGTGTAAAATTAGTATTTGCTAATTTGCGAAGTTTGGCGTATCATTTTAAAAGATGATCAGGGTTGTGTTTTAACCCCGTCGAACTAAATGGCGTATGAATGACATGGTGCACACAAGTCATTTTGCATGCAATAAGAACACCTTTCTTCCTTTTGGCATGTCATTTGTGTGCCATGTAGTTTGTACTGACTGCAATGTAAACACATCCGCGTAAATATGCTACGGTCAGAGCTAGTGACGTAGGATAAAAAATGAGAACGACTGATTATAGCGGATGGATAGGGAGCTGGACGGGTCGAATAAACACAGGACTTTCAACCAGGAGACTCCCAACGTGTTGTTGAGTTAATTTGAAGTTACGTTAGTGACGTGTTTTTTTTAGTGACGTTTCTGACGTTTTTTCTGTATTTCTGTTACGTTGTTTCAATACATATTTTTACTTAATTTACAGACTTATTTTAAGCCCAACCATGATATTTTCCTAAACTTAACAAGGTGGTTTTGTTGTCTAAACCTAACTGCAGCCATTACTGTAGTTTTGTTGCATGGTGTAAAAATGATACGCAAAAGAGGCATACAAATGACACGTGAAAAGGCTAAAATCCGTCCTCATTTTTATGCCTTCCCATGAGATCAGGTTATGTGTCTACAGTGTGATCCCACTGCCCCTAAATGGCCAAAAATCTTTAACTTGCAGGTTCAAGAATACAAGAGCATAGAAGCATCTGTGATTTTTACGATGAACTGTCCAATTGGCCCAAAAAGCTATGAAGCTGTCTGGATATAATCCCTCACTCTTGTTCGATTAAGTCTTTAATGTCTTCCTATTAAGTCACTATTCAAGGCAGCTTTGGTTAGCAAGAAAGCTTTATTCTCCAATGTTAATCATTTTTCTGCATCCTTTTGAAAGGAGGTGTGATTTCTACAAATTGCTCTTTCAGTCACTTTCATAATCATACCATTATGTTCACCCATGACTCCTTGCCACTTCCTTCCTTCAATTGAACATTGACCTCTGTCACTATCCACCCATCACTTCTCTACCTCGTCTACCTTCCAGTTTAACCTTGTTCTGCCTCCATCTTATCCCCGTCCTTAGGCGCAAGGTACGGCTCCAAGAAGAGCCTAATCATCCTGACCAGCGGAGCGACTGCCGGCGCCGCAGAAGAGTTTGTTTACATCATGAAGAAGCTCGGCCGCGCCATGATCGTCGGAGAGACCACCGCCGGGGGCTCCCACCCACCCAAGACCTTCAGTGTCGGCGAGACCGACATCTTCCTCAGCATCCCCACCGTCCACTCTGACACTGCCGCCGGGCCAGCCTGGGAGAGAGCTGGCATCGCACCTCACATACCCGTCGCAGCTGACGCCGCCCTGGAGACTGCCAAGGGCATCTTCAACAAGCACATTGCAGGCCAGAAGTAAACCACATCCTGAACAAAGCCAGGGGGGTTTCAGCAGTCACTTTTGCTTTGGCAGCCAAATAGTTTCAAGATTTAGAATTTAAACTCGTTTAAGAAGTGAAGAATGTAGAGTACAAAGTGTAATCTGTTATTGATTAGCTTAAAACTTAAGCCTTTTTAGCCTGTTTGTAATGTAGAGCAAAGGTTCAATGGAAGGATTTACTTCCAGTTCTAATTTCTGTTGTACGTTACTCCGGCTGCTGAGGGTTTGGAGAATGAACGGTGCTGAGAAGTTGATTCTTTTGTGAAGTGGGTATGAATAATTCTGTGTCAAAGATCAGTTGTAACGTCAAAAGAACTTAAAAAAAATGTCATGTTTGAGAAGTCACGCGCAAAAGAAAGGAAACAAATTAAGTAAATACACACTACATTTGCTATTCATGTATTATGTTGAAAACCATCATGCCATGAAGTCATTGTGTATGAGAAATACTATATGTCCATTATGCCACGTGGGCCTACATGGGTTTTATCAATTCCAGTGGTGAGACACAATAAAAAAGACGACTGAAATACAAAAGTGTGTGTTGGTCATGTTTTACATCAACAGAGGAAGCATTGAAATATCTGTTTTTACAAATACAAAAGTCCTTTTTTAATTTATTGTGTAAAGTAAAGTGCAGGTCCCATTTTAATTTGATATAGAAATAAATTAGTTTGTCATAACATACAACTGTCGGTTACACCATTAACCAAATTCATTAACCAACAGCCTGGAAGAGAGAACAAACATTTACCTGCTAAACTGTAGTTTTAGCTCACCAACAAACATCTGTGCCACAATAGACTGGGTCTGGGTACCCAAAGCAATCATCCAACAGACAAGCAACAAAGATTTGATCAAGATTGGAAGTGAACTGTATCCCAAGCATAATCTGCTTCAGGGGGTGTTCTCGTGTCAGTGACTGTACAAATGTGAAGATTACAGTGTGTTTAAGGGCAATTATATCCAGGACGGCAGGAACATGTTAGTCTGTGGTGGGTGACAGTTTTGGTGGTTTCAGTGGTTTAGGTCCTGAGTTATGGGACCATGTTGATCAGAACAAAACTCAGTCTTGGATTCATTTTGATCACATGTTTTAAAAACTAGCCATGTGGCCCTTGTATAAAATGAAATAAATAAAAAGAAACTAAAAAAAAAACATACATAAGGACACATTTTTATTGCTGTGCATACTGCACGCCAAAAAGAAACCAACTTTTGTATCAAACAAGGTGTCTTACAGAATGTATTTTAATCTGAACGTATCAAGTCTTTCAGTAACATCTTATTAAAACAATGTAAATGTAGAAGTAAAGATAGTCCTCCACTCATCTTATTTAGAAAATATATATAATCAACTCTAAGGCTACGTTCCAAATCACATACTTTTTCTTTTTACTTTAGTACGTACTGCAGCTACCCTTATAAAGTATGTATTGTAGCATGCAGTATGCATACCACCGTGACATACTACTTTGCCATAACATTGTGCCTTAAACTTTGACCCTCTTGCTCATTTATCCGCTGCGCAGAGGATTGTGGGTCAGAATAACCAGAAAAGCATGCTGGCTCGCATACTACAAAACGCATTTGACGTACTATGTGTGGAACATGCTAAATCTTTTTTTGGCATACTAAATAGTAAAGCAGTATGGCTACTGGAACGCACAATCAGTGTCTATCAAGTTATTTAACAAATGGCTGAAGCTTCCCATTTGTATTGTTAATAGTAATAGATTTAAGCTTAGTTGTGCACAAACTATTATTTCTGTGGTGCAATTCAGAACATGCAAGCACTATATGTTCCCTTCAATGTTGGGAATTTTCAATTTTATAGGCTGTAATTACAACTTCTGTGGGCTCCACTTCTACTGACCGTCAGACGTCTGTTATACATAGCAACGGCCTGCTATAAAGAAATAACAGACCGTAGAACGCTGTAATTGACCAATCATAATCGAGTATTCAACAAAGCTGTGTAATAAATGGATTTATAGACCTGAAGTAAGCTAACATGTTAGCTTCTCCAACAGGCTTACATCACCCCGCACTTTACCCAAACAGGTTAGGCATGTTTTCTGTTTTGCTAATTAAGCATCCTTTTTCTTCCACAAACACACTACAAGCTCAGCTCATTTTTGTTACTTGACAAACAACATTCGTTTTAAGAAAAAAGAGGCTAACGGAAACCTCAATTCTGGGGGACCCTCTCTTTCCATTGGCTGGCAGACCTGGTTCCCCAGATGTGAGGTCTGCATCTGGACCCTAGTTTGCCAACCAAGTGATGGATTGTAAAGAGGTGGTAGTGTTATGTAATATTTACGGATAGCTGCAGCTTGGAAAAAAATACAGTCCTGAAAAATCTTGACAGTCTCCAGCTTGGAGTGCTGACTTACATTTTCCCCAGTAGGCTAGTATTAGTGGAATTTCCGACTGTCCAGAAATCCCCGAAAAGTACCAAAAGAACAATAAATTTAGTTTATGATGGGTACTGTATGATTTTTGAGTGACGAAACTTTCTTGTGCAACCATGCCCTGTTTGAATTCAAAGGCACAGCTCTAATTTCATCTCATTTCCTGCTCTCCCTCACTCTTTTCCATCACCAACAATTTTCCAGCTTTTATCACATCAGGAGATATTCGCTATTTTTTCCTTCACCACAAGTTTTCTTCAAAGTAAATATTTTGACACATTGAACAAAATATAGATTTAATTTGATTACTTTGTGACCGACAGAAGAAGAATAAATCAGCTGATGATTGTGTTTGGTAGAACTTCAATTTCCAAATTGTTTCATAGCAGCAGTAAACAGTTCAGAATTGGATATTTTTCCTATGTACTGTATCTTGGTAACGTTTTCACAGGGAACACCAATTTGTTTTCCCATTTATCCTCTCACGCTGGCTTGCTTTTTCACAAAACCCACCATTATTTCTGCTGATCCCTCTCAATGTAATGTGTACTTGATGTTAGTGGACCTACAGTAATCTGCTGCACTGATTTACAGGAACTGGAGGTCATTCATGAGTCATAAGGATGTTTATGAGAAGAGTGTGTGAGCTCTCTGTGGGATAAATACAGAGGATTGTTATGCAAAGCAGACTTTTGTCCAGAATAACTCTAACCAGAATAGATGAAGAAGTAAAATCCTCTCAGCACAGGGATGGTTGGCTGGTGTGTGTGTACGTGTGCTCGTAGGGCTAGTTATGGTGGCTTTGAAGCTAATCCCCAGACTCCTGCTCTCGCCAGACTCTCATCCACTTACCTAACGCTCACCTGGCGCTCACCTAAACCTCACATAATACTATGGTGTGTGTGTGAGTCATTTAATACCTTCTACTGTAAACTACAACTGCGAACCTGGTCACCCCATGGCCTGACAGACCACATAACAGCACCCAGTGGGAGCGGAGCCAATGGAAGGTGTTACAAGATGAGGCAGGTTTCCAAGGCTTAGCATGGCGGGAAGGTGTGTGTGAGGGCGTGGGTGTGTGTTTGACGGGTTAAAAGGTCTGAGGGTTAATATGAGCCATCCTGTTATGTTGACAACAGCAGCTTGAAACACTCAGTAACACTTTATTTACAGGTCCGCAAATTTCATGGTAATGAGGGGATAATTAGCAAGTAACCTATTTGAAATTTCTTTGGAATTACTGCAAGAAATGTCAAATAGGTTACTTAGTAATTATCACCTAATTACCATGAAATTTGTGGACCTGTCAAATTAAGCGTTACCAAAAAGTCACTTTCAATTGTGTCAGAATTTGCAACACTTCAAGTGAAATTAAAGTGAGTAGTGAAAATCGTTTTCGTTTTGTGTTGTTTCCCCTTCAACGTTTTTCAATTCCTTCAATCCTTCTAAGTCTGATTTCAAGATGAAATACAGGATGTCATAACAGGTCAACGAGGCCTTTCTTTGTCTAAGTTTGCAAGTTAGCCACTACCCCGTATAGTGTTAGAAATACAGCGGCCACCTCCGTCTAGGTCTACATTTCAAGACTGAATATATTGTACCAGTTTGTCATGGCCTATCCCACCACACATCCAAATGCTGCCTTTTTGCCCAGATTTGCAGGTGTAGCCTACTATTCGTAAGCAGCTAGCTCTCCCTAAGTTTAAACTTAGCCTAGTTGTAACATCGGTGTTTACTTCGCATTACTAAATTAAAACTGGTGGCGCCACACAAACTACATTTTATGTGGAGATAAGTTGTTACTACATTTTTACACCAACTAACCGACTAATTTTTCCGTAGCTAATTGAACTAGCAAGCAACAGACAAAACTAGCGTTAGCTTGCGAGTAGGCTATATGTCCTGTTTAGATTAAAGCGTAAAAGAGGAGATATGAAATATGGTCGAAATATCAGACCTCATACATGATCAAAATGCTGTTTTATAAAGATGTAACCTGGGTAGATTACATTGAATTTAATAAATATAACACAGTATACCTCAAATTGTAAAACGTTATGCTGATGACATTAGACTTTATGAACAGATAAGATCGGTCAGGTTGGCACTTGCATATTTCCCACTGCATGACTACTACTAATTTTGAAACACATACAGTATTTCTCCGTGCATGCATATAGCCTAATCTATATATAAAAATATCTAAATTTACAAAGGCTTGACATTTAAGCTTATATCATTTGGCCTCCTAAAATTGTTATTTAAGTTCATAGAGTGCTACAGGAATACAGGAGTCCTAAAACCCAGAAATGAGTTTGCATTTTAGCACTTCTGGTTCCCTCATCTGGAAGTCAATGGGTTTTTTGAATGGGTTTTTAGTTAGATGCCTGAAACGAGGTCTGTGGTTAACACAAGCTGAAGAGATTTTAATGTTTTGTACTACGAAATAAAATACATCAATAAATACCCCACTCGTGAATTTTGAAGCCTTTATGTGTCTTAAAAAAGGCGGTTGCTAAGAAGTGGCTAAATGAGACTACTAAACGTCATCACACTGACTTGTTCTCCTTTACAGCCTCGTTGTGTATACTCGTGCTGATGCGACCGTGGTGTAGTTCGTTTATAGGTTTGCATTCACTCTTCAAAAATCATAAAAGTAGTTTTCATTTGTTAAGATTATCTTGCTGAACAAAACATGTAACTATCATAAACGCATGTTTGCCACACAGCTTATTTTCTGCAATAATCCAAAAACCAATGGAGAAATCCCATTGGCTTTTTGTTTAGGCAACCCAGGGCGACGCTAACTTCCTGGTCGGCCTACAAAAATACGTCATCCCTGGAGCACTCTTTTGCTATTCATTCCTTAAGTTATCACGAAAATCGATCGTTTTAAACTAGAAAGGACTTTCCCCTGCAACCCAATCCAGTTCTCCAAAGGGCACATCTTCACTGACCACAGCTTTCTAACATGTTGATCTCTGAAATGGAACGCAGCCAGAGCATCTTGCTTGCTTCACCTTTGACAGTTCAGATTTTACATGAAAGCAGCATAAACTGGGACCAAAGCAATAGAAGAGAATTCTGCAGTGACACACATCAAGAGCCCCACATGGCTGAAGTCGGACAGCAGCAGATGAAGTTCATGCTGACCGTACACCTTTCAGGTGCAAACACATAAGCAGGGGGCACATGCATGGGTAGGCATTATCAACTGAGACAGAAACCCAATTAACTGCACTGTGTTTAGGTTCAACACACTGACCAGACAGCCTCTGTCTTCATCTGTCACAGCCGAGACACCAGCTCCACGTCTGAGACCTACATTGGCCATGAACCCCCACAAAGCCAAGTGTGCCAGCCAAACACACACACACACACACATACACACACTTCCCCATACAGGTGAAACACACTGATTAAATCCCCCAGAGCCAAAGTAAACATCTCCTCATTTCCAATCCCTGCCCTGCAGCCAATCAGGAGGCTCCTTGGGAGCTCCATTCTAATCAGCAGACAGTCTGGGCTTTTCCTGTACCAGACTGTAGCTTAGGAGAATCTCCCGATGTTCTACAGGGTATTAGATGCTGATATGAGCTCTATCAAAGGCAGATTTTCCCATAGCTGAGGGGGAAAAGTGAAGCAGCGGTCGCCTGGAGGTCAGAGAAACGGTTGACTGGAAGGGCGTAGGTTTGAGTCGGACTGGCTGGGGCTAGTGGAACAGAAATGCTCCTCCCTAACACACTGCAACTGACTCAGTGTTTCATGGTTGGTGTGACCAGTCGGCAACCTCCGGGTCTGAAAAGTGAAGCCAATACGGATGTGCCTTAAACTTGCATTCTTTCTTCTGAAGTCTGATTGTATAGACGTCTATGAGAAAATGAGCCTACTTCTCACTTGATTTATTACCTCAGTAAACATTGTAAACATGAGTTTATGGTCTCAGTCGCTAGTTTCAAGTCTTCTTCAATACAGCATGATGTTCATTTAGTAAATTATGGTCCCATTTAGAGTCAAATAGACCATAAAGCAGGGGATGCTTTAGGGAGTGGCTACCTTGCAATTGACAAGTCCGGCTTGGGAGTTGTCTGCGTTTCGTCTTACAACTTTAACCATTTCACAGTGTGTTTTCAGTTCATTAAACTTAATGTCTCATTTTGGGCGGTTAAAAATTTGTTATTCAGCATTCGGTTGCACTTAGCTCCTCCCCCTTGTGTCACTTCTGGTTGCAAAAAAGCAAGACGGCGAGGGCCAAAAAGCAAGATAGCGACAGCCAAAATGGTGAAGCCAAGGCTTCAAAATGGCAGTTTACAAACCAATGGCTGACGTCACGGTGACTATGTCCACTTCTTATATACAGTCTATGGGTGTGACCTGTAGCTTATGGTGGCTAAAGTTAGCAAATATTAGTAGAGAAGTCGTAAAGTCAGTGAACTCAGTTACACAGCAAGGTCTTTCTAAAGTTTGCTAATATTAGCCAACATTAGCCACCATAAGCTACTAGTCATACCAGACCATTTAAGACTGTAGCAACAGAACCCCTGAGTGTATTGACCTAAACAACACTACCTAGCAAGTATCCTATAACCGTACAGTAGCTTTTACATAGCATACTTGAAACCCTTTACATAACTTCCAGGAAGCCACTAATTTCAGTGTGGTCTATAAGCATCATGCAGAGAACAGAAACACGCATCAAGAAAAGCAATCCATCACATTTAACATCATGTTCCGTTTTCTTTATGAAAAGTTTACATTACTATTGATCGGTAACACAGATGCAAGTATGGAAAGAATTCCAGTACGATGCATTTGTAATATAATGTAAGAATTTACCAAACCAAAATTATTACTTTTGTCGTCCAGGTTTCATTTTCTAACAGTCTAGCTTGTGCGTACAAAGCTGTACGGCAGCTCGTACCATCAATGTTAAAGCTTTGTAACAGAATTTGCCATATTGTTTATTTCAAATAGGTATCTGCTTTCAATCTAATTACCAAGAAATACTAAAACAACTTTGACAAATATAAAACCAAGACGTTTCAGTCCTTTATACTGTCTTTTTCTGAACTGTGGACAAAAGTCTAATCTAAATACACATGATTTAAACCACAATGAGCTGTGTAGTAATTCCAGTCAGCAAGAACATACCAGTAAGTCAGCAAAAAACAGTGATTTATCTGTTTACGTTTTCCCTCTACATTTTGTGCTGTGCTCTTTTATTATCATAATGAGGCATTTTTTAATCCTGCCGTATAAATAAGGTTCATTATTGTGGTGTAATAACATGGATAAAGTGCTAACTCAAGTCACCCTGGCCTCACTGTCAGTGAACCAGACTGTGACAACTGAAGTTATTTTCCTCACCATACGCCATATAAATCTTTTGGTTGTGACGGAAGAGGGTTACATTCTTGATTGACACACACACACACACACACACACACACACACACACACACACACACACACACACACACACACACACACACATATACTCTTAACATAGCATAATTACAGCTGGCCTACATAGTGCTCTATCCAAACCGCATGACATGGTAGAATAGTGGAAAAATTACAATTTATGTCACTAGATTTCGTCCTATCAGGTTGCTCTGCTGTTTCTTTTCTGTCTGTGGTTGGTGATGGCATCTGCAGCTCTGAGGGAGAATTAGTGCTCATGAAGTTTGATTCAGCTTGTGTTTCTCAGTCGTGCACTGTTATGATAGTCACACTAGAAGGCTCAGTCACATCAGTATCATATGTGTTTTTCAGGTTAAAGCAGCAGTGGGTAGAAATGAAGCAAATATGATTTAACTGATTTACAGTCACTATATCCTGAAAGTAGTGCATGAGACAGGTAATCTGAAAAAAATCATGTGCCTCTGTGTCCTCTGGTGCTCCTAATGGCATCTGCAAGATTTCACAGACCGGAGAAAAACAAGCAGTAAGAGCTGATCTGGAGTCGGCCGTCTCTGAGCAGCTGTCAATCACTTGCAAACTTCGAACAAACGGTCAAACTAGGCAGCGCTGATCAAATATGAATCAGTATTTTGTCACTGTAATGCATATTTCTTGCCTCAAATGTTTTCAGAATCATCTTGTAGTGTATTTTTTAACTGTAAAATGAGAAAGTTTGTTACCTGGCAGCCATGTTGAGATCTGATGAGGAAATACCAAGCACCACCCACCAGCCGGAGCACAACCAATAGGAACGCTCTTGCGTTTTTTTGCCCAATGATGCCAAAAACGTTCTGCCTACTGAAGCTTTAAAGTGCATGATTGAGCACCAGTAGCGTACTGTATAGATTGTTGCTAGATTGCTGCTAGATTGCTTTCTTGCCGAGAGTTTGATGAGACGGTTGATATCACTGTCATGTCTGTGTTCTAAATATGAAGCTACAGCCAGCAGCTGGGTAGCTTATCTTAGCATAAATGGTAGAGTCCTACGAGTGGAGTCAGCGCTGGTTGCTTGGTAACCTCACAGTAATAACAGGACTCCAGGAAGTCGCTGCGCCCGGCCAACAAATAGTCCGACACATGAACCCCCATAAAACCAAACGAGTCATGTTCACACTGGTTTTTGTACGGATTAAACAGACCAGGTATAATGTGTTAATTATACCCCTTTCACACCAAGGACTCAACCAGGGTTGAACCAGGGTTGATTGTGTGTATGAAAGGGTAACCTGCGTTGATCGACTCGCCTTTGCGACCCAGGTCGAGAGGTGGGTCGATTTCGATGTGAATTGTACACAGACCAGGGTCGCTAACAATGGGGTGGGACAAATCATGTCATTGGTTGGAAATGAGGGTGCACGGTCATGACGCAATTGTCATAGGTCGCTGTGGCTCATTAACAAACAGAGCGACGGCAGCAGGAATGTTTTCAGCTATGTTACACTGGAAGAGAACAACTAACAGTTTTATTATGGATATGGGGCAAGATTTCAAGGTGCGGGAGCTCCGGTCCACCCGCAGAGAGAAAGAAATCAATCGGCAGATGACCGGGATGGTGAGGGACAGCATAGTGTACGCGAATATAGCAAGGCTGCTTAACGAGAGAGGCATCTCCCGTATACAAAAACAGGTCACCAACAAATTGAAGGCACTGAAGAAACATTTCACCAAAGTGCATGACCACAACAAAAACAAGATTGGTGTTGGGCGAGCGGACTGGCAGTATTACGATCTATGCAACTGCATTTTCGGACACACTACTCTTGCCAATCCGGTCCAGCTCTCCTCCAGCTCCAGACACACAACTGAAGAATCGCCATCAACTTCTTCATGTAATGAGGGAGATGTGCACCTTGTTTGTTGTGCTCTTTTTGAACAATTGCGCTCTACAAACTCAATAAGGCGACGGGGACTGTTGGCTCTGCAGGAAGTTGCGTGACGGAAGCTGTCCACTGAATATGACAGATCTTGTGGCATCTAGCGGAGAGGCTGCAGATTGCAACCAAATGAAACTTTTTCCGTGTGTCAAGCATGTAGGAGAACTAAGGTGGCAGAAGCAAAAACATAAAAAAACAAGTGGTCCTATGTAGAACCAGTGTTTGGTTTGTTTTTGTTCTGGGCTACTGTAGAAACATAGTGGCCGGCTCCGTGAAGAGGAATAAGATTACAGTACAGCACAGGCTCTGGAGTGAACAGCTGAGCCTTTATTTATTTCTTATAAACAGTAGATTTATTAGCTGATGGTTTTTCACTTATATAACAGCACCAACACTGTCAGATTAAGGTGGCTCCAACCAATAATAAGTTTTTTTTAAGTGTTAGAGTACTTATATACGATTTTGCTTGGTGTGTGTTAAGAATCAAGTGTGATTTAAAATGACTTTGAGAGTGTGCAGGCACACACAGGGCAAATGACGTAAAATCACATTTTCCATGCAGTCATACAACACCTACACTTTTTCTTCAGTCTATGGCTGTTTTCCTCAGACTATAAATAGCGCTTTTGTTACTCAGATCCAATACCGAAATTGGTACCATTGAAACCAGTAGAGACACTGTGTGTTTCCCACTAAGCATTACCTTGGTCACGAAAGACAGAAGTTGTTTAAGCATATAACTTTGCTGGATACTAATGTCAATGATGTGTATACACAAGAGATGGTTGCAACCAAAACACAGTTGTTAAAACATGGTTGAAACAGTCATATAGGCTAAACCCAAGGCTCTTCATTACATCCCCGCTGGATTACAGTAGTTAAATGCTAGATGAAACTTCATGAGGCAAAGAGTTCTCCTCCATTTACGTTCTATGAGAAATAAATAAGCCTGATAATTAGATATGGAGCTAAATGCACACCAGGCCGGTAATATACCTAGAACATTTGGAAAAGAAAGTTTGCACACGAGCACATTTTGTAGGATGAGAATAAATCCCAGTGAAGCAAAATTACAGCAGACTGTGGGTGTCCTGGCAGCTCCGCTGGCTAATGTGTCCACCATGTAAATGTGAGACTTGTATCCGGTGCCTGAGTTTGGTCACATCATGCCCTCCCTGTCTCTGGTCGTTTCTCCTGTGTCTTTATACTTTCAGGCGTCTACAGGTCTTTCCAAAACACTAAAAAGCTGGATACTGTTGATGTTCTCGGGATGTGTGTGTAGTCATTACAACTGGAGAAGTCTAAAACCTCTTTAGGGACTGTATGAAAATTATTAGTGGGGGGATTTTTGGTCAGAAAAGGGTGGGGGTTTTGTATTTATTTATTGCTGGGTCTTTTAAATGTTTCTTAACCTATTAATTCAGCCTTCCCGAGTGAGATTTATTGATAAAAAAACAAACAAAACAAACAATAAAACAAAAATTATTATCCAGCCTTCCCGAGTGACATTTATTGTTAAACAAAACAAACAAAACAAACAAAAAACTAAAATTATTATCCAGCCTTCCCTAGTGAGATTTATAGTTTAAACAAATAAATAAAATAAACAAACAAAAAAATATTATTCAGCCTTCCCTAGTGAGATTTATTGTTAAAAAAAATGTGAAAAAATTACAGTATAAATACATGAAATGTATACATATTATTTATACATGAGATTTATTGTTGAAAAACAATAAAACAAATACAAATTATTATTATTTAAGGTTTAAACGAGTACACCATCTTAAATTCTTTATGTACTTTTAATTATTTATGGCGACATTAACCAATTGGAGGAGGGTCTTGCTTTTTTTATGACATGCAACAAACATATTGTTCAGCCCCCCTCCGAACCGTAATCATTTTCATACAGACCCTTAACTACTACATTTATATCAGATTGTTGGCTGCCCTGTATCACATGTAATAACTACTATCAATCCCCCATTAAACCTCCCTTTAAACAAGTCCATCCTTATTTCTCTTGATCCCTGCGAACCAGCTCCATACGTATGTGTGTGTGTGTGTGTGTGTGTGGGAGTCTTGGAACAAGCTGTGCTCTCTGTTTATCTTTCTTGTTCTTCCCACTTCCTGGTTGGGGGGTTTCGCGGTAATAAAAGTTTTAAGGTACAATAATGCTTACTGGAGACAGTCTGGGTCGAAGTAAACTTAACCTGGATGACCGACAATGTTTCTTCACAAAAACATTCCAGTTACTAATAATTTGGCAACACACAAGAGAATAATGTTGTTTTCCCAGTTTGGTGCTGTAGAGAATCGATTTAGAAGAGTACAAGAAATTCTTCACAGAGCTGTTATGGTACTATGAAGATGTCAAAGGTCATGACATGAGCTGGAGGTGAGAGATACGGAAGGTAAAAGGAGATGTAGGGAGCTGAATATGTAAGACTTTGCTTTACTGAGTTCATGTGAGGAGGAGGAGGAGATGAAGAAGAAGTGGAGGTGGAGGTGGGGAGGGGTTTTGTGCCACACAAGTTGCCCCTGGGTCCTGAGTGGTCGCGCTGGCTTTGGCAGGAAGAGAGAGGAAGCAGAGAGGAGGGGGATGTGTGTGTGTGTGTGTTTATATATGTGTGTGTGTGTGGAGGGGGGGCTGTCAAGGGCAGCTCCTGGTGCCACGTTTGCATCACAGAACTGTAATTCCTTTCAGAGCTGAGCAAAGCAGAGCTGGCACTGTGACTGCTTCACTTTTTTTTTTTTAACCCTTTTTGACCAGTTGCTGTTCCATTGACGCCCACAGAGTGACACGATAAGTGTTTACAGCAGTTACATTTCCTTTTGTTTGGATCTTCTTAGAATTGACCTTTGCTAAGCTCCGCCCTCCTTAGTTACCTATCCGTTGTCGCAGTTTAAAGGGAAACGTCGCCGATTTTCAACCGGCTTTGTATCGTTGCAATGTGGGTGGTATGTGGAAATGAACAATGTTTGGCTTAATTTCTTCCGTGTTACCGGCCAGGCTGTTCTTAGCTTTACCGCCGAAAAGTAATGCACTGTAAATCGTATATACTGTATATCCCACAAAATCAATTTGTATGTGATCTACGTAATTGTGAACCAGGAAGTATAAAGAGTGAAAAACTAAGAGGGGTGGATGGGTGGGTCAAAAAACACAAGACTTTGGCCCAAAAGACTGCTGTTTGCAGTGTGAAACCAAAAGTCAACATTAATTGATTTGTCACATAACTTCTGTACTTAAATTACGCCACTTCCGGAGTTATTTTAACCCCAACCACGATATTTTCCTAAACTTAACCAAGTAATTTTAGTCACGTAACTTCCGTGCTTAAGTTACGCCACTTTCCGGTGTTAGTTTAACCCAAACCACAAGCTTTTCCTACACCTTAATAGTTTTGTTGCCCAAACCTAACCAAGTCAATCTTTTCCTAAACCTAACCAAGTTGTTTCCTGTGAAGACGGAAGTTTATTTTGAAAAGACTGGAGGGGAAATTGACACGTGCATTATTTGTTGCTGGACCTTTGCAGGAAAAGGCACCAAACATGAGGAATAACTTTTCATAAGATATCATACGAAACGTTGTATGAGGACACGTTGTATGAGGACACGTTGTATGAGGACAGGTTGTATGAGGACACGTTGTATGAGGACAGGTTGTATGAGGACACGTTGTATGAGGACAGGTTGTATGAGGACACGTTGTATGAGGACACGTTGTATGAGGACACGTTGTACCGGCGCCCGGAGCACCCCTCTCATTTGATGGCGAGAGTCTGCCAAGTCGGCCCTGAATGGTGCTTTTTGTAACGGAACTTATAGCACCACATGATAACCTAGTATGCTAATTATATCCTGCTTGGTTTTGGAAGTAACGCTAGATGCTAGGTTACCACTGAGTTAGCTGGCTAGTTAGCTGGGCATGCTAACATTTTGTAGCTAATGGTTGGGCAGATAACCCTCCAAACTCTTTAAATGTAGAGTATCGCTCTTACAACAGTTTCATGCACACTGTGGAAAAATCCAAAGCTTGAAAGACCTGCGGTGCGTAGTTACGGTTGCTAAGCTATGATTGGACAATGTGATCACTGTTTGGGGGAGGGGCTTAGCTAACGGTCAATTACCTCCGATTTCAGGAAAGTCTGATAAGCAACATCGAAAATGTTGTGTGTGATGCACAGACAAGTAAACAAAGTTGTAATGACAAAAGTATGCAGGAAACACAGTTTTGTGTAATTACATTTGCCAAATGATGGGTTCACATCCCTAATGTCCCTGTCAATAACACAAAAAACACACATGCAAGCATACAACATGCAGACGCACACAACATGCACATATATACACATTCAAAACCAACCAACCCCCAAAGTGTTGTCTGACTCTCTGCCTGGTAATGACACTGTTTGCATCCTCGTAAGATGAGGAAATTGCATGACATGAAGTCTAATTGGACCCATGCAGAGACGTCGCACAACATGTCAGTAATTGTGTGTTGTTGCTCTCAGGAATGTGTCTCCTTTTTCATCCCTGTTTGCTTTCTTATAAATTGTGCTGTTGAGAGGATGATCTGTGGTAACACAGCTGAGGCATCTTTGCATGCAAAAAGAGTGATGTCACTGGAAATAGAACTAAAACTAACTGAGTGAATTGAAATATATACAGTAATGCATCCAAAGACAACTGAGCATGATTGAAAATGAAATAACTAAAACAGAACCAAAACTGAAATTCAGTTTTCAAAATGAAACAAATAAAAAACTTATGGGAACTGTCATAAACCCAGCATTCACACACACACACACACACACACACACACACACACACACACACACACACACACACACACACTTTGCAGCGGTGTGAGTCAGTAAGTCAGCGGTAGATTCATCGACCTCTGGGGTTTTCCAAAGTCCACAACATCATCAGTGTTGGAAAATAACCGAAGAGCAGCAAATGTTGTGGTTAAGAGTTGACAGCCAGGTGGTATGAATTCAGCGTATCTGTGGAAAGGCCTGTTTTAAAACAACCAGCTCTGACCAAAAACACAAATAATATCAAATCAATGACGTGCATATTATTCAATAACCTGGAGATTTGTCTTTCCTAAATGTCAGCATAATCGTATCATTTTTTATTTCTCGCGAGAGCTAAACTGCAGCAACAACCAGGCCTGCTGCAGTTTACAAAGCACTTTTCAATGATTTAAAGGGGACACATCATGAAAAACTCACTTTCTCAGTGCTTGTGTATCTAGAGTGCCTACCAACCCAAAAACTGGGAAATAAGACAACCCAGTCTGTTTTTTGTGGGCTGCCTGGATCATGTGATTCAACAAGCCATTCAGATCTGGCTCCCCTTCCTATGTCACATGCAGGCTCATTACAATTAACGCCCACAGCTTGAGAACTATTTTTGCAAAGGTGCACCATATTTTTCAATCAGAGCAGACTGGGCTTTTTCAGGAGGCGGGCCTTAAAGAGACGGGCGCTAAAACGGAGCGTTTCAGACAGAGAGTGAATACAAGTATATTCAGACAGACAGGATGAGAAAAATAATGTGTTTTTTTTAAACATTAAAGCATGTAAACATGTTCTAGTAGAAACCCAAAATACAAGAATTAACCTGAAAATGAGTATGATATGTCCCCTTTAATTTGTAATAGAAATGCTTGTTCTGGAAAAATGTTGGTTGAAAAACTTAACATCAAGTTTGGCTCTTGAGAAAGTCACATATATAGTTGGGCAGAAAGCTTCCGAGTTTTATGACATCTGGGAAATGTTTTTGGAATTTGTAAAAACAAAAAAAAAAAATGGTGACATTGAAGAGGTGCTGGAAGTGTGACGTTATGGTGAAAACTACTAATTTGTTGTGAGAAATGTGTGCTATACTCGGTCTTATGTTTGACTGTATTCTTAATTTATTTTATTTATTTCTATATATTTACTTGATTTTATTTTCGTTGTAAATTTTAACTTTATGTTTAGCTATTTATTTACTTATTTCCATATTATATTTATTATTTCCATTATTATTTTACACACTGCAATATGTTCAATTTGGGGAAGGTTCAGTTATGTATGTATAATGTGTTAAATTTATAAAATCAATAAATATATGTTTTTAAAACAGAAAGAAATGCTTGTTCCCCTTTTGATTTGCACTTAGTCAGACAGACTGCTTCATATTATATACTGTATATTCAGACAAAAAACTGTTTTGTTGACTGTTGACACCTTTCAGCTAAATTTAAACATTATCACTTCTTAGTCCCAAAAAGTACCTTTTCCCACCATTAGTTGTTTACTGACTTGATTGCCTTAATTCCATTAAAATAAACCAGTGTTGACTGTTCGTAGTAGATTGGATAAAAACCAGTCTCTGTGTCTGTGCTGGGAGGTAGACTAAAGTGGTTTTATCTGTGATATTTCACTGAAAACAGCTGCCTGCTGCTGGAAATAACACTGATGTGTGGTGTGACTCAACCAAAACTGCTCAGAAAATAGACAAGCTTGAACCCAAATATGCTAGTTACAGACAGGCAGGTATGATAAGTCCACTCAGTTCAAAAAGTCAGGCAAAGACAGAGTGACGATGGAGCGGTATATAAACTGGAGGACTAATCATGGAAATGGGGAGCAGGTGAGTAAGTGGGGGGTGTATATAGCCAGGTGAGGGGAATGAGGTAAACGCAGAGCAGGTGAGAGAATGAATGATTAAGATCTGGCTGAAGTTGCGACAAAACCACAAAAATTGCAGAAACAAGAACAATGAATTTTATAGACATTAAACTACTCCACACAGCTGAGGGGAACTACAGAGCTGGGTGATAATTCTCTGTGAGTTAATCACTTTCAGCACCCCTTTCACATTACATGATCTGTTGTTGATATGTAAAATAAAATATTGTATTTATACACTGGAATAATGCTCCATAATGTAGTAGGCAAGATTGAAGCAAATATAATTTAAAATGAGTTATTTTTATAAAACGGTCACTATATCCTGACAGTAGAGCATGAGACAGGTAATCTGAAAAAAAATCTTGTGTCTCTGTGTCCTCCGGTGCTCCTAATGGAATCTGCAAATTTTCAAAGAGCGGAGGAAAACAACCAATCAGAGCCGAGCTGGAGCCTTGCCGTCTCTGAGCAGCTGTCAATCACTCGGGAGCTCCGATCAAACGGTCAAACTAGGCAGCGTTGATCAAATATGAATCAGTTGAATTGAATTACAGTTACTGTGATGCCTTTAGAAAACAATGTTTTCAGAAATATCTCGTTTGTGACCCGGCAGCCATGTTGAGATCAGTTGAGGAAATACCAAGGTACACTAAACAGTGCACTACAAGATGATTCTGAAAACATTTGAGGCGAGAAATAGGCATTACAGTAACAGAATATTGATTCATATTTGATCAGCGCAGCCTAGTTTGACCGTTTGATCGGAGTTCGCGAGTGATTGACAGCTGCTCAGAGACGGCTAGGCTCCAGCTCGGCTCTGATTGGTTGTTTACTTCGGTCTGTGAAATCTTGCAGATGCCATTAGGAGCACCGGAGGACACCGGGGGACACAGAGGAACATGATTATTTTCAGATTACCTGTCTCATGCACTACTGTCAGGATATAGCGACCGTTTTATTAAAATAACTTTTTTAATCATATTTGCTCCAATCTCGCCTACTCCAGCTTTATAGAGAGAGAGAGAGAGACAGCTGTATGTGCAGAGTCCAGAAAGCATGACATGTTTCCCCCGTTTAGCGTTGTATTATAGAGGATCAGAAATACTGAATATGGTCCTATAAACTCAGCTTTAACTGTGAAGAAAAGAAAAAAAACACACCACTATGCTTACAGGACAGCTTTCCATCTTTCCAGCCTGCTGTTTGCACTCACACCAGTTACCATGGATACCGGGGGCATCAAAATACAGGCACAATGACAAATAGCAGCATCTGCGTGTGTGTGTGTGTGTGTGCGTGTGTGTGTGTGTGGGTCAGTGAGGTTCAGTCTGGGCGGTAATGTGAGACCAAGATGAAACACTCAGCCATCAGCACATTCCTATGGGCCTCGGTTTTCTTCAGCTTAGAGAGAGAGAGTAAAGAAAAGAAAGAAGGAAAGAAAGAAGGAAGGACGGGTCAGAAAGACAGAAAGGAATATTACAGAGAGAGAAACCCAGGCTGCAGTAAACATGTCAGCTACTATAAATGATGCCGTTTTCTCCTGGGCCTTTCAGTCACAATCATAATCACACAGCAATAACTCCTCCACCTCTCATTATGTATAAGTCTGTATATTGTTCTAGTCTTTATGTGTAATGATATGCTTTATGGAGGTTTTAGCACAAATCTGCCTTCGGCCTCGTCTGCTTCATGACGGTGGTTGACGGAGGAATTTACTCCCCACAGACATCGTCTGAATATCTGTGAGCCAGACCAGAAACAGAGAGACAGCTAAAAGGGATTGTTGTGATGTGGCCTTTAGTTTAATAACCACTTATAGTCATGTGCACCCAAACTTTTTGTTTAGCTAAAATAACTTAGGGCGACAGACAACTTTAAAAAAACTTCACAGCCTGCCATACACAGACCAGACTCTGGAAACAACACGCTAATAAGATAGCTTAGCTAGTAGGCTAAGCTAGCTGACTAGGAGAGGACTCAGCTCTCCTCATCTAATTGTATTGTTTCTACATATAGTAATAATAACTTACTGGTTCTCCACCATTTTATACCCAACTGTTGTGCTTGACATTCAGTCTTTACTACACAGCCTGAGAAGGACCAGCTAACTCACTAACATGGTGTTAGCTAACAGCTAATAGCTCGCACAGTTGAAGCAAAGCCACGAGCCAATTATAAAAATACTTTTTCCTATAGACTTACATTGGGAAAGAGACATCTGTAACTCAGCGAATCATTTTTTTTTAGGTGAATCAACTCCCCAGTACGAACACTCTAATAGCTCTTATTTAAAAAAAAAATGTTTTTAAAGTTGTAAAATGCACTAATAGCCGAATTCACAGTTATTTCCCCCTCCTCTGTTCATGTGAGTGAGACCCAGACCGAGGCTGGACCGCAAGCCGTGACGACGGCGTGACGTTTGGACCCCGTGACCAAGTCATGTGACCGAGTGGACGCTCCTCTGCCAATCATCTCGGACGCTACTCCGCCAAGATCCGGGTACTTTTCCAGACGGAAGTCGAGCCATTTATGGTACGTGTCCACAGGGGCGTTTTTTATCGCGAGGGGGCGCGACGCTTCCCAACATTGGACGCTTGGTGGGCTGTCCCTAGAAACAAGGCACTCGGCTCCTGATTGGACGAACGTTTTCCCTCTGTTGGCTGCTGCTCAAACCGGAACCAGTATGGAGGCTCGTTTGGAAACTATCTTCTCTTATTTCACGTAAATAGTTCACTGAAATGTGTTTCTGAAAACATTTGAGGCGAGAAATAATCCATGCAGTTGATGAATCTGTCTTTATTTTGGCTCGACAACGTTTAGTTTAAAAGATCTTCGGGAGTTTCGAGAGGCGGTGCGTCGCGTCAGACGCCCGTGATTTGCATAAAGTAGCCAGGACTTCAACTTTATGCAAATGAGGAGCGGGCTTCCTGCACGCCTAGTCTCTCGAATCGCGACGCCACGCTACCAGAATGCATTGCGCGGCTGCTTGCATAGACAATGAATGGGGAGCGTGGAAAGCACGGAACCTGTGGACACGTACCATTAGGCTTCATGCGCCAATGAGCAACTCTCATAGGAATGACCGGGGCCCCGCCTCCAATGCTGGATCCAGTTATCTTTATACATCCATGGCACAGTGTGATCACTCATGTCGTGGCTGACGATCAGTACAGTACAGTGTGAGCACATAAATCGCGAGCTTTGGCTTTACATCGCAAATGATCTACTCGTACAGTAGGATCAGGAATTACACAACAACATTTCTATAATCGTACAGTGTATGCCCAGCTTAACTAGTTAGAGTGGTGTCTGGCTGAGCTCAGTTGCACAGTTGAATCAATGTTAGTGTTTTGTGATGTGAACTTAGATTAACATAAATTATGATACCACAGGCAATTTATCAAGGACGAGCCTTATAAGCCGTTTCGCTGATACCGCCATCTCGGATTTTGACCAGCCAGTGATGTGGGATGCATTGTGGGATAGTTTGATCCAAAACAGTGAGACTAACTAACGGAGAAATGGGTAGGGTGACCAGGCGTCCCACTTTACGAGAGACTGCACAGCATTTTTATCTCAGTTGTTGTTGTTCCACATATTGAGACGATGTCCCAAATTTTCATTGGCTCAAATTTCTTATGAGTCAAACCACTGCAGGACAAGCGCCTTTTTAAAATCTGGCTTTTATCCAATAACTGTGAAGAAAACAGGGAATAAGGCTGTCATCACAGGGCTGTGTTTGCTGTCAAACTGCGCATATGTGGGTCAAGTGCAGGTTGACCTGTCACCATCTTTGCTACGCTATGCCCAACAGTGAAAATTGCGAGTCACAAACTCAGCAGATTTAGGCCGAATATGATGGAAACTACCACAAAGAACAATAAATGCAACCACATCAAAGACGTATAAGTGGGTGAAACCAATGGAAGGCAATTCTCAGAGAGTTTTTTGCGAAATTTGCCAGTTATTTTACAATTTCACACTTGAAGTGACACAGTTCATGTGAGTCTCACAAGAAACGTTTGGCTCAAACAGAGATGTGCCGATCAATGGATGCATTCTGGCAAAGCATAGAAATTTTACGAGGTAAGGGGCAGAATAGAAAGGTTTATTTTTATAGTTTTTTTATACCTCTCAGCCTGGTATTGTGTCCCACATTGTCCCACACAAACATACTCTTTGTCCTACATCTGGTTTGTTGGGATTTGGTCACCCTAGAGATGGGTTATAAATGAATGAAAAGGATCTTTGAGAGCCGGACAGTTGATTTGAGATGGGACTGCGAGGGAGAGTCCCAGCTGCTGTTATTCTTGCTTTTAGCTTTGCCCGTCTGCCTCATTTTCTCCATTCTTTTCCCCATTTTTCTGATTCAGCCCACCCCTTTCAACATCCCACATCCTTCTCTCCGCTGCATGCAGAGGGGAAAAACGCAGACTCCACAGTAATTATCCAGCTGGAACTGCTCATGGCTATTCGGGCTGTATTAAATTCATTACCGACCAGAGAAACAGAGTTTGAATACTCCCTCAGCGCAGAATGTTTTTATAATCCACATTAAGGTTATAATGTGACACCTTGATTGTTGGCATCCTCGGAGCTGGAAGGGGACGCTCAGATACACTTCGGCACACTTGAATTCAGGTCCAACGGTGCCATTATTTCCTACCTCATACGATTTGGGAGGTAGAGGTTGAAAGGTTAGCATTAAGCTTGTGACCGGAAGGTAGCTGGTGGTGAACCCAGCACAGCAAAGGAAAATAACATTTGGGGAAACTCACTGGAAAGCACCCTTCAGGAAAGAAGCCTCAGCAGGATTAAAGGATGATGAAAAACAATTCTCTAAGCACGACCACTTTTATGGTTCTCTATCCGTAACAGACTAGCTGGGAGTAAGTGAATGGAACTCATGACAAGTGAAGGATATTTGTGTCTCTAAGTTAACTTTACATGCTAAAGAATTGTTTTTTTTTCTTGGTAACGTAGCTTGTTTTAGGTTACTTCACATACACTTATCCAATGGCCAATTGGGGGCAGCAGAAACAAGCTATGAACACAATTGTTACGAATTCCATGGCACAAATACCATGGTATTTATGACAGTGCCATGGTATATGTACCATGGTATTTTTGATAGTACCGTGGTGCATCATGGTATATTTAACACACCATGGTATTTTTGACAGTACCATGGTATAATTACCATGGTATTTTTGACATTACCATGGTGTATCACAGTATATTTAACACATCACGGTATTTTTGACAGTACCATCGTATACATACCATGGCATTTTTGATAGTACCAGAGTGCATCATGGTATATTTAACACACCATGGTATTTTTGACAGTACCATGGTATATGTACCATGGTATTTATATATACAGTATATACACATACAGTACATACATATACCATGATATATTTGACAGTACCAAGGTACTTGTACCATAGTGCATACCATAATGTACCATGGTGCGTACCGTAGTGTGTACCATGGAACTGTCAAGTACTGTCACCATGGTGGGTACTGTCAAAAATACCATGGTACACTCGTACTAGTACCATGGTACTACAATAGTACGGTATGGTAAAATTTCTCATGGACATGTTATCACTTTTTAAGTTGATAAAGCAAACTTGTTAGCAAACAATTGCTTATTCACACATTGAGCAGATATTAAGCAACATTAGCATTGATTTGGAGTTGTGTTGGCTAATATAAGTCCAATATTTACTCCCCTTTTAGCTTTGTTTTGGCCTCTACCAACTCCAGAGGGAGTTATCCGGCTCTTTAGCTATCAAATGAAATGACCATTATGTTCCCCAGCTAGTTGCTAACTTTGTTTGTCTGGTATTTGGTGCTGGGCAGGTAGCGACAGTGGGTTTATTAAACCTTTTTTGCAACAAAAACAAAGAATCTGCCAGGTGCGGCCGAAAAATTGTTGCAAAGGCGCAAAGACACTTAAACGCTCAGTGGAGTTGAGGGTAAACTGCTGAGTTGGTCATAATTCTCTGTGGGTCTGTCCCTTTCACATTACATATAGTCATTTGATTCATTCATTTAAATATATAATATATATAATATAATATAATTTGAATAGTGCAGCTTTAAGAACAAATCTGTGTTGTCTGCAAGTCAGGAAAGTCACAGTTTGTCGTGGGTTTGTCGTAGTATCATTTAGTTTTATGTGAAACTGCTCAGTGAACTGCATCTCTCATCTCACACAACATACGTCACCAACAATAGAAAGCTATGACCAGGCACAAATCAAACATTTTCTTACCTGATATGTTTTATCCAGCGACCTATCCTGGTCTTTTTATCAGGCGGGAAGAGAGAGAACGAGTGAGACCCGTTGCTGGTGTGAGTTCATCGCAGTAGGAAACACATCGGCATCGTAGCTTCAAAAAGAGAGACGTCACTACGCGACTTTTGGGTGTGCAGTCTTTCTAATTACTTATTTTCAGTCTGATACTTCAACATTTTAAAACAAACTGCGACTCGCAATTCAAACGAGATCAAAAAAATAATTGTCTCCTGCCGTTGACTACTATTCATATTTTTTCCGACATAAGGTCCCATGGTGGTCCACCAGAAGTGGCGGGACTTAAGCTCTCTATACTTGTGTCACAGCAGGAAACTCACAGGTGCCACTAATAACATTAACGATGGCTCTGATGTGTTCAAGTGTCCCATTGAAGCAACAGGCACAATACCAAGACCCTGAAACTGATCAAATTAGACTAGATTATTTACACCTGTGCTTTTCCTACTGTGACCTGTCAACATTTCTTCCATTAAAATGCCCTATTGCTGCCATAATGTCTCTTATTTCCCTGCAATCAGGAATATTCTGTTTAACTGTCAAACACAGGTCTAACTAATCACATTAATTATGCTATTCCAGTTCTACTCTATGCATGCTGGCTCATTTGTCAGTGTTAGTGGAACCTAATTAGACAGAGTCAACTGTTAATTAATTACACCTGTACTTTTCCTGCTATCATGAGTTAAAATGTCTACTGTGAAAAAGCTATGCTATGCTAAACTGGACCTGGAGGCCAAAAGCCTGGTAATTCTGTGCCCATGACCGTAGCCAAAATCCGTGTGTGGGTAGTATACAGGGCTAACTGTGAATGGTACAGTTATCTACTGTCCAGACTTGCAGGGGTGGAGCTGTAAAAGGGAAATTAGACAGACGAGACACTGCATCCTGTATTACACATAAGTCCAGGCAGAAACCACACGCAGACACTCTCTGGTAGAAGCTTGGATGTCAACCTTTATTGATACTGTTTAAAAAAAAAAGTCATGTCAACGCCTTTCATATTTGCTTCAGTACTGCTGTTTATACGTGTAAAAAAAACACAGATTAACATAAAGTATCTCATCTTGATTAGGAATGACATGGAGCTCTGATAGCCGCTGTAGAAGTCCCCCCTTCAAACACTGATCCTTCATCAATGCTGCATTTATACTCAAATTCTTTCTTGGGTGTTACAGAGGTGAACCGCATTAGCACATTGTAAAAAAACAAAGCCTCTTAGTCTCTCAAACAGTAACTCTTTGAAACCTTAGTTCAACGACTTTGTGCAGCAATAAGTGGAACATCTACCAGCCATATCCATATAAACAGAATGGGAGTAGAACGGACTTTGAACTGATTTCTGTGGTCATTTGACTAGTACAAAAGAATATGGCAATTGTTGTTAGTTGTTATGGTGACAACACACGCCAGTGGAGCCGTAAAGTGTGTCGCAGCTCGCCGAGAAGAGAGTGGACGCAGCTCAAGAGACGAATAGCTAGCTAACATAGTTAATTCAACCATGCTTTAATGCTACATTTGTCACAGAAAATGCGCCGAACAAAGTTGTCATTCATCTGGGGATAGCAATGTGCTTTCCTACACTGTGACAAGTGTGTGGATGAAGCATTAAGTTGTTAAATTTGACTTATTTACTCTGTCTCTCTATGCTTTGTAACGTTACTACTTCCCTGCAAAACCTCACCTCAGTGAGTCCACGACTTGCTGTAAGTCGGTTTAGTTTATACGGAAGTTAGCCCGCTACAACGGTTGCAATTGCAACGGTTCACATAAAAATGGCCGCCACTCTGACCATCCTGCTACGTTGATTTGAACGGGAATGACCATTCTACTCCTGTTCTATTTCTATGTCCATATCTGTACGTTCTGATCAGAGCAGAGATAAAACAAGGAAATGCACACTGCTGAGTCCAAAGTAATAATACTTTGCGTTTCCATCCAAGCATTCAAATCAAATGTGTCTTTTTTTTTTTTTATCAGAGGCTTTAAGGGTTATGGGAAATGTAGTCAAATGTGATGCTAGAAATTGCTAGCAAAACATGTGATTGTGTTACCCATGTCTAATTTGTTTATGGTAATTATACTTCCCAATTAATTTCATGATTGCAACAAGTAGCACCTTGTCATTCAAATTTGTCCAAACTCAACTGAGCTGTATTTGGATTTATAACATTAGTGAAGCACCTTTCTTTTAGCTCAGCTTTAAGGCACTGAGAGCGATTATGAATGCATGTAGTAACGCAACGGTACACAACATAACTGAATGACGTACATCAAAATGAAAGTATAAAAAAATCAAACGAGTAGAAAAATTCCAGAAGGTACTGGATATAGAAGGGATACCAGCATTTTTAAACCTCTTTTCTACACCCTGAAGTCAAAATCTAATATTTGGGGAGCCATTTCCCCCCTCCCAATTTAGCATGTAGTCAATGCTAACATGTTTATGTAGCTAGCGGCACCTTTTCACCTGCTAGCAAGGAGCTATGGGGCGCGTAACACACACCAAGATTCACACAATTTTTATGTTTTTTTTTAAACATAAACAAATAAATCACATTCGGTTTCAAATGAATGTATCTCTGTGTAGCTGAGGGGTTGTGAAACGCTGGTAAGCCTCATAAGACTTTTAACTGGCTAGCTGTTGTGTTTCTAAATTCTGCGCACAGTGTCCGTCTTGGCGGTTGGACACCTTGTCGATATTCAAGTACTCTCCTCTATTTCTCTCGGGGAGTATAATAAATTAGATGCTCTTTGAACTGCCCTGCAGTTGCAATGTGACCGGTGATGATAAAACTGAAGACATAAAACACACATATTGGTATCAAAGTACAGTATCAGGATTGTGTAAAAAAAAAGTGTGAGGAGAGAACCTGATTTCTGGTTGTTCGATTTCAATGTCCAAATGCTAACAAAAACAAATACATAGTGTAGTTGTCCAGCAGTCTATGTGCGCAGATACCAAAAAAAATAAAACAAAAATATATATATTGCTGTATTCTAAATTCATTGAAACATGAAAAAAGGTGGTTAAGGACAAAATCCAAAGCCTCAAAAGATATCAACCAACGTAACATTCAAAAACGTATCTCAAACACATCCTGTAAAAACATACCTTCCATATAACATCTGTACACTTCCCTGTCACTGAATGGTAAAAAAAACAAAACTGGACCACAAAATCATGTAACTATCATTTCTGTATTAAAGGGTCGGAATTTGTTAGCATGTTGTTGGATAAAAGAAGCATCACAAAAAGAATCCCTTTGGCACTTTTTTTTAGCAAATCAAATATGTTTTAACTTAGTTACTCAACACCGTTAACAATGTGATCAAATTGAAATTTTTGTAAAATCAAATTCCCAAAACTTCAGATTTGCCTTCACAGCAATGGAGAAATAACAATCCGTTCTGCTACCTGGTTACTCCAATTTTCATGTACAACCTACTTTTCGCCTCAACTCTTGACAACAAATGGCTTAACTCAGTAGTTGATAAAGAAATTTCATCCATTGCAGTATTCTTCTTTGGACTTCCTGTCCCTACATGCTTGCTGTCCAGCAACAATCCTCCCTGATCTCACAAACGCCAACACTAAGTAAAATATTTCCCCGAATCACCCCATTCACCATCTGTGTGGGACACAATGCCAAGTCAAACTTTTCAATTTTGGGGAGTCCACTCTTCATTTTGCACATGTTTACCATGCTAGGTGTTAGCATGTTTGAAAATTACTTTAACTGCCAACTTACTGTTTGACTTGACACTCTCTCCCATACAAGAAGAGGAACGCAGAAAGACAGGGATTGAAAATACTGCTGATCTTTGGCTTATAGCAGGAGTATCTTTGGCAGCGACGACCACAACCTTCAAACTGAAAGAACTGGTCAACAGAGCGGTAAGTCTGTGATATCAAAGCGGCGTTGGGGGGGGGTTGGGAGGGTTTTTTCTGCGTGGTTCAGGGTCGAAGGGTGGGCGGGGGGCGCGATGGCGGGCCACAGGGAAGCCCCGGGGGGATGCGGGACGGTGGCGGTCCTGGGGGTAGCTGGCCTGACGGTGGTGATCTGGTAGGAGGGATGGCGGCGGTGGGAGACGGGGAGGTGGCCACGGGGTGGTAGTCCGGTGGCGGTGGCGGAGGCGAGGGCGTGTGGATCGGGGTGCGAGGTGGGGCCTTGGCTGCCGCTGACTCTTCTTTCACTCTTGTGAAGTTGATACATCGACCCTAAAGGGAAGGAAAGACACAGGTGAGATTAAAAAAAAGCGGTTGAGTTCAAATCTGCAATTCATTTGATTTAGTTTTTAATGGCCTCATAGAGATGAATCCATCTTCCAGTTGGTCTACCACTTCGGCCCAAACTGAAATATCTCAACAACTATTGGATGAATTGCCACGACATTTTATACAGACATTCATGGTCTCCAGAGGACGAAGCCCATGGACTTTGGTGATCCCTGACTTTTCATCTAGGGCCACCATCAGGTCCAAATGTTTAGTACTTTGGTTTATGATTAATTACCCACAAAACATATGACATTCCTCTCAGCCTCAGCTGCACTTTGTGTTTAGTGCTTATTAGCAAATGTTAGCATGCTTACATGCTAAACTAAGATGATGAACAACTATAATACCTGCTAAATATCAGCAACCTAGCAACCATTGTCATTGTGAGAGTGTTAGCATGATGACATTAACATTTAGCTCAAAGCACCATTGTGCGTAAATGCAGCCTCACAGAGCTGCTAGCAAGGACGTAGACCCTCTTAAACGTGGTAGTGTTTGAATGATAATATGGAAAATACCATGGAAACCTTTGATTCTGGGGGATTTAAAAAGGATTACACAAAAGAATAAAAGTTGAAAGTATGTATTGTATATGTGTGACATGAATGTATGTTGGATTTAAAAAAAAAAAATTGATATCTGAAGTTAGTAATCTGAAGCACATCTGGGCTAAGAAGGCAGTGACCACAGTCAATCACATGGTCATGGTACCGTCACTGCTCTCTGTAGGTCTGTGTGACTGTGTGTGTGTGTGTGTGTGTGTGTGTGTGTGTGTGCATGGCCAGCTGGTGTTCCAGATTACACTCAAATCCCCACTTTGTCGCCCCCACACAAATGATCCCAGTTAGTCCAATGTTCAGTCCCGAGAACTGTCGCTTACCAGAGTTCCCGTCATACTAATGATTTGACCATATGGAGAACAAAAAAAAGATAGGGAAGGATTGAGGTTAGAGGCTGTGTGTGTGTGTGTGTGTGTGTGTGTGTGTGTGTGTGTGCGTGTGCGTGTGTGTGGGTGGGGTAAAAGGTAGCAGTCGAGCAGTAAAAAATTTAACGGTGTAAAGTTGACTTATCAGACTGTAAAACAAATTAATTTGTTCCAGCAGAAATCACATTTCACTCCTGAGCTGCTCGTAAAATATTACACGAACCACGAGCTTCACCAGAGTTCACGGGGGTCGCTGTTACCATAGTAACTCTACCCGCTCCGTAGTTGCATGTGGTTGGCGGCCAGAGTGGAGTGAAGTCATGTTAATCTACTAATAACCAGTGATTGGAGCCATAGGACCATGGTTTTACAGAGTGGAAAATGAGGGAATTGATGTCACTCACAAAGCTGTGTGTAAAAAAAAAAAAAGAAAACTTATGCACAAAGTGTTGTACTTGTGTTTTAGCATGTTGTTTAAGAGGACCTATTATGCTTTCCTGCTTTTTTCCTTTACTTTAGTGTGTTGTATAGGTTTTTGTGCATGAAAAAGGTCTGCAAAGTTACAAAACCCAAAAGTCCACAACAAAGGGAGTTACTCTCCCCCACAGAAACACTGCTCCTGAACTGTCTGAAACGCCTTGATTGAAGTCCCGCCTTTTCTTCCGTGACGTGCTGATGTCACTAAGTAACACATTTGCATAATACCTGCCTAGCGGCTAGTTTGGCACGCCCTCAAACAAAGCTAGTTAGAGCGGAGCTGGACCGAAGTCCAAAGAGTTTGGTTCGATTGACCAATCACAACAGAGTGGGCCATCCGGTATGAGAAAAATAAAGTGTTCTTTGAACATTAAAGCATGTAAACATGTTCTAGTAGAAACCCAAAATACAAGTATGAACCTGAAAATAAGCATGTTAGGTCCTCCTTAAAAAGCTTTATATTAACTGAAATGTCTACGAACACAGGAGACAGGGCCACATTTTGGACCTACGTATAGCCTATTCTTGACCTATAGTTGTGCTATTCTTGCAGATAAAGCACTATAGAATCGAATTAAAGTGAGAGAAAGTAAGACATATACAAGATATTCGGAGATAAGGAGAGAAACCAATACCAGCAAAAGGAAAATGATAATAAACCACATTGAAATGAGGCAATTCTTCAATATCCCACTCTAAACTTTTGCCCTCTACTCCAGCCAACCCCTCTTGTCCACTTTCAGTGAGCCAAACATCTCTAAATCTACCGCACACTCCTCTCTAACACACACACAGAGTCGCATGGATGTAGCATTTGGCACAAAATCAAAACAATCACAAAGGACACATTCCGTTTATCCCGACTGGTAAATTAGCTGCTGTGAGTAAAAACAAAAAAGTTGAATAAACAGAGCAGAAAAGAACAAGAATCCAGCAGCGACCACCAGTTTCTGGTCTGTCGCCACTTATCCAGTCTGGCATTCCTAGACATTGATAAAAAATAAAAAAGCCTGGTTGAGGATCTTCTCAAATTCTTTAAGCTGTTTTCTTGCCTCATGGAAATACCCACGGAGAGGAGATGTGTAGAGACTACTTTCTTAGCAACATGCACAAATTCTCGCTGCACTTTTCTCCATCCCAGACAGGATTTATTGAGAAACTAACAAATAATCCGTTTTGGTTTTTTTTCCAGCTGATCTGGGTGACTAATGCTAAGCTAAGCTAACCGGCTGCTGGTGGTAGCTACATATTTTAGCGTACAGATATGAGAGTGGCATGTGTCGAGCTTTTCCTTTAAAGGTGCTAAATGCGAGATTGAGAGCATTTCTATTAACTCTACATGGCTCTCAACATGGGGACCGCTAAGCCGGCGGCTTGCAGCTAACGTTGCTAACAGTGCTAACAGTGAAAACAATGGCAAACAGTGCTGACACAGCTAACAGTGTTAACCTGGGGGTAACTGGAGGGTGAGCGCAACGCTTCCGCAACGGCACCGTTGATCTGGACGGCGTTATCAGCTGTGAGTGGGGCACGCTCACATGCACTTCATTCTCTGCTCAGGTAGACATCACCCCTCTATATCTTTACATAGTTAAATAACAACTAATATAAATAGTTGTTTGCTGCTATTTTAATGCTCTGGAAATCGTGTAGAGCACCTTTAAATACGTTAGCGAGTAACTCCCCAGTGTTGCTGTTAGCTTGTCAAAGTTAATTAAAACCAGGTGTAATGGGCTTTTAAATGTGTGTAAACCTGGTTGCAGTGATACTGAGAGAGAGAAATGACTACTGAATTGAGAAATGTTGAATTGCATGTAGAGAGTTTTTTTTTTTTAAACCCAGCTTCGCTTCATGTACGTTGTTCTGTTAGCGCCCAGCTGCGGTTTGAATCTATGAACATTTTCCTGGATTAAAGAAAGCCACACTCGCTCGTTCTCTCTCACTGACCTCCTCCACCGTCTACAGCCTTACCAAGGTCATAAAATTGTCTAGGCCTGGGCAAAACGTGCGTGTGTGTTAGTGTGTGTGAGACATGGTCGGTTGGTGGAGACAGCCCTGGCAGTCGTCTGCCTTAGGTATTACCTCATGTCCTTTAGCCATTTAAATGCTTCCCCGGGGAGGCAGAGAGAGAGAGAGAGAGAGAGAGAGAGGACTATAGGTCTACCTCATACTGTACTCTCTGACATCAGTGTAATGGATGTGGTTTGGTGACACACACACACACACACACACACTCTCTCATAATGACTAACTCCTGTCTCAAATGCAGATAACTTCCTGCTTGTGATCTTAACTCTCGTCTATCACTGGTGAATTATGTGGTTATGGATGTACATGCACACACACACACACACACACACACACATAAAACCACTCTGCTCTATATCATACTGCGGAAACAAGAGGAGGGGTTGTTGAGTTCATTGCTGGAAGGAAGAAAAAGTGTGTGTGTGTGTGTGTGTGTGTGTGTGTCGTCAGTATAGGAAAAGAAGGAGATCCATTTCTTTGTTTGAGTGTCATTGGATTCATTATTATGAACTACATCAGGCTCATGACTACACTGTACTGTACTGTAGCCAGGCTGGTCTCAAGGGTGACATTCAGCTGTTGCTGTGGCGATCGGCGTGGCGATGAAAAACGTGCCCTAGCAACAGAATCACCAAGGAAGAATCCAGACTGAACTCGGCCAACTCTGCCTCATGAAATTTGAAAGTCTGCCAGCTGTGGAGTGTGAGACTTTTGCTCTAGTTTTGGGTGGAATTGTGGAAGGAAACTTAACACCAAATAGCTTTTCAGGTAACACTTAAAGCGAGGAAAGAGAGAGGTGTCCCGCACCCTGTTCTTTAAAACATTACACTACGTGGAAATGAGCCGGCCCGCTGGCCTGGGAGATGTTTCTGCCGCTTCGTTACAAGCTGCAAATGAGGCGGCGACATCATTTGAGTGGAAAGAGAGGATTTCTTTTAGTAAGTAAGCATGGCGTCATGCAGAGCTTACGCATGCAGCCCTCGCTAAAAGCCTCTCTGGGTAAGAGAAATTTGTCGACTAAGGAAATCAAATCCCAAATCTTTTTTTCATCTGACTGCCAGTTTGCTTTGGTGAAGATGTAATCGTCAGCTAATGGTGACTGTTTTTTGTCTGATTTGTCTTAGGGAAAAGCTGAAAGCAAATCCTGTCTCTGTTCCTGTTGGCGGTGCCAAGAAAACACTCTTAAATGTGGAATTCCTGTTAAAAAGGATCATTGGAAATTTTCTGCTAATAAGGCATGATTTTAACTAGCACTTGGGACGGGGCATGATCAGCGGGAGAGTCGGCTGTCGAGAGTAGGGATAGAAAAGGTGGAGAACAGACTGAGGGAGGACAGGAAATAGTGAAAAAGGAGGAAGAGAAGAAGTGTGGATGAAGAAGTCAATAATCGTATTGTTGCAGACTAAGAGTCTACAGCCATGCTAACAGCTGTACTTAGGCACGACGGTGCATTGAGCTTAATGCTAAAGTCAGCATGCTATTCGGCTCGACTCGACTTGACCCACTTTTGTTACCACATACTAGGGATGTCAATTACCTTTGCACAATACACACATTTTTACTGAATAGAGCCTGAACGCATCATAATGTAAATGGCACCTTCTGTGTTGAAATCGGCTGGACGAGAGCTAGTTAACGTTAGCTGTTAGCAGCCGGTAAGCAGCACAGTCCTGCACGGAGCTAACGGCTAACGTTAACTAGCCCTCGTCCTGCCGATTTCAACACAGATTTGTTGTTTGCAATGTAGCATTATCAGGGTAAAAAAAAGGGATACTTCCCCTGAATGTGTCAAAAGTGAGTTTACTGTGTCCCAAACACATTTTCTATTGTCCCCGGGACATGGTTTCAGACACGGTTTCAGAACTTTGGCTTCGATTTCGTCTCAAATATCAGTTCTTGTGACATCCCTACCAGGTACTTTTCTCAATTTCGTTTTCCACTGCAGATCGTACCCCGTCAGTGTAGGAGGGATTCTTAGCTGCCGTGACCTCATCTTCAACGCAACAGTTGCTCGATCCTTCCATCAGTCAACCAAACAGAGGAACAGCTGCACTTTGTTAATTGTACGCCGTAGTGTACAGCGTAGTTTTGCGGGCTGCCATTTTTAAATATCTGGGTCAATAAAATAAACAGATTGCGGTTGCTAGGCTAGGCTAGGCTTGCAAGGTGGTACCAAAAAAACTATCAACAACTTTTGCTAATGGAAAACCAAAAAAGAACAGTTCCAAGTGTGCTTAATTGAGTAGAGCCATGCCGCACCATGCAGTGGAAATGTGGCATTAGTATGCTAATTAAACACACCGCTGACATGGCTAAAAACCAAACAGTCTACGGAGAGAAACAGAGATTATATCTATCATTTATCATGTACCACTGAATCGCAAAGTGCCCATCAAAACTAGTGAAGTTGGAAATGATAAAAGAATCACCAGAACACATTAAAACATTAAATCTGTCTTTGCTGAATGTGTCAGAGGGATTTAAAACATCTCTAGACAGCTGTCTGTACTCTGGGACCTTCACATCTTCTCTCCACATTCAACCCAAACTCTAATCTGGGGCTTTTTTAATACAAAGGCTCGGGGCATTAAAACTAAACCATGTGTCTAATATGAGAAGAGGAGAGAAGTTTTACAGTCTCACACCCACGAACACATCAGAAAACACTCATATCGAGCACACGAGGATGTGTCCGGGTGCGAGTTGTGGTTCTGCTTTTTATCCGATTCGCGGCGTCTAATGTGAAGCAGGCGTGAGCTGGTTCAACGGGATGGAGGCGGGCCAGCTGAGGTACTAGCCAGCACAGGAACACCAGGAGTGAATGAGGCGAAGAGGCAGATGGAGGAAGGGAAGAAGGCATGAGGAATGGGTACAGATGACTGAAACATTTTCAGACTGTAGATACACTACAAGACTTTTAAAACGGAGCCAGTTAGGAACATAATGTTGGGTTTCTCAGACTTTTTTCTCTCCATCTGAGATGAATATTTTCCCCAAGGATCGATTATTACCATCTACAGCTCCGTTACCAAGGAGCATTTCATACCACATTATTTTGTTGGGTTACAGGTTATGTAAAAAAAATTAAAAACTTCAAGATAACACATTAGCTATGTAGATAAACACTGTTGTATTTAATTTAAATATGAGTCTGGGCATGCCCATAAGATAAGCAAAAAATAAGCAATTTATTTTTAATTTAAGTTACTCTGTAAACTCAAAAAAACATCAAAAAGAAAAGACATGGAAGGGCGAAGAAAGGAAGGAGAAAAAAAGGAGAAAGGTGATGCAGCTGTGGGTCATCACAGGTATAAAACTCTGCAGGAGGGACGAACTTGAAGCGAAACATGTGGAATGAGGGGAAGTGAATGCAAGTGGGGGGTGTGGGTAAAAGCATTTGATGAAATGAAATGAAACTCACATTATCCCCGGGCTGGGGTCTCATCAGGGAGACCTGGTCGTACCCGCGGCGAAACAGAGCCAAGATAGCATCCAGTTTACCCTGAACAGGACAGACAGAGGAGAGGGAGAGGTTTAACATCTGGACGCCAAACTCTCTCACACCGCAATCCATAACTTAATCAAATCCTATTAATAGTTTCTACTGTATCAGCGCACATTTGGTCTGCGATCCTCAGCAGTGTTCCTTCAAAGTCTGCAGGTTTGAATCCCAAACAAACACTACAGCAGCTGATTCTACTGATTAGTTCCTTCCTCTCTGGTTGAAGCTGTGCTGATGAGTCACTTGGTTGTATTTTGGTTCATGTCTGCTTAACTTTAGAACCTTAATTCTATTTTAATCAATTCCTCTGCTGATGCAAATAAAGTAGTTAACAAAGCGATCTGCCAGATGAAAAAGGATAAAACAGTTCGGCAACGGAGATAAATAGATTAAGACGGGGAAGCTGCTGGGATGCAAGAACAATTTCAGACTTAATCTGATAATAAAGTACTATCATCATCATCATTATCATCATCATCATTAAATTCTCAGCCCTGAAGAGTTTGGAGTATGTGCACCGTCATACTAGTCTACTTTTTTCTCAATCTTTTCCTTATTTTTATACTTATTGTTATTCTTTATTTTCTATTTTCTCTATTTTACTATTATTATTATTTTTCACAAAATGTTTTAGGAAATGCTATACATATGACAGCGTATCCTCATACAATAGTTCGTATGATATCTTGTGAAAATGTATCCTTCATTTTTCGTGCGTTTTCCTTTTAAGTCAATTTCCACTCATTACATGCATATAGTCTTTTCAAAATAAACTTCCGTCCCACAGGAAACAACTAAGTAGTTTTGTTGTTTAGGCAACAAAACTACTTGGTTAGGTTTAGGCAACAAAACTACTAAGTTAACGCTACAACACTACTGAGTTAGGTTTACGAAAAGATTGACTTGGCTAGGTTTAGGCAACAAAACTACTTAGTTAGGTTTAAGAAAAGATCGACTTGGTTAGGTTTGGGCAACAAAACTACTTAGGTTTAGGAAAACATTGACTTGGTTAGGCTTAGACAACAAAAGTACTTAGTTAGGTTTAGGAACATTTTGACTTGGTTAGGTTTAGGCTACACAACTACTTGGTTAGGTTTAGGAAAAGATTGTGGTTTGGGTTTAAATAACTACAAAAGTGGCCTAACTCAAGTACGGAAGTTGTGTGACAAATAAATCAACATTGACTTTTGGTTTTGGTTTTGGTTTCACGGGTACGGACAGCAGGCTCGTGGGCCAAAGTACAGTGTTTTTTGACCCACCCATCCACCCTGACCTCCTCCCTATGCAGCATTTGTCGCTCTTTATACTTCCTGGTTCACGGTTACATGGATGACATATGAATTGATTTTGTGGCATGTATACGAATTACAGTGCATTAGTTTTAGTTGGTATAACTACGAACGGTGTATGAACAACACCATATGTAAGCAAATGTAAATATAAATAAATGTAAATAAACTCCTGCAATAAAGAATAAAAAAAAGGAGGGTGAATTCTCCTTCCTTAAATAAGGTGTCATGATGTATTTGATTGGACCAAAAAAGTGCAGATTCCTGAGCCTCAGTGACACGGAAATGAGAGGAAGGAGGTCACTAACTTCAACTAACCACATTAAAGGATCCTGGTGTGTAGGGACCAACTAGAACCCAACACAGAGTGACTACTCAGTGTACAGTCACCTTTTTCCTACACTGACAGTGATGTTTGAGCAGTGTAACATTTCACTGTGAATCACTACAGAGCTGTTTGCAGGCCTGTGTCACATTCAAAATACATCTGTAAGGTAACAGTGTCTAAAGATAACAGTCAGTGCTACCGTATGAGAGGCCAGTGTTGCTATACAGAGCTCTATTGTAGTGTACTATTAAAGCACAAACAGCACTGACGCCAAATCTGATCTCAGTCTGGATAATATGTTATATTACTCTGGCTATGTGTGCACATTGATAGTCGGAGAATTTTTGTGCTTATGCAACTAATTATAGATAAATATGTCCAGAACAGTCTTTATTCCTCCCTGCTGTCTTGTGAAAACTTTGCAGCTCCACTCGTGGTGCTTTTCATGTTTTAACTTCAGTTGAAGGAGTTCAGGCTCAACTGTGGGGGGAGAAAATTCTACCATCCGCAGTTATTTGAAACTCACTGGGCAAGAGCTCAAAAACGCACAGTGGTCAAACTGTACACAAGGCGGATTTTTGAGTTCCTGAAAAGCTGACATTTTGTTACAGGACAGCAAGGATGCACTGAGATACTGTAGCTTCTCTGCGTAAATAAGTCTGTCTGTCGGTAATGAGGGAAACTGAGTGTGTGCTTACCCGGATGGGTGTGTACCACTTCCGGTCCTGCGGTGCCTTCTTGTTGTGAGCTTTCTTAGGTTTGGGCTCGAAGGGCTCGTACTCCTGCTCCGGCATTTTCACCACAGCGTTCTTTGGCTTCTCCAGCTTCGCCCCCTCTTCAGTCGAGCCCTTCCCTCCCCAACGCACCTACAGACAGCAGACAGAACGTAAATATACAACAAAATAGAAGCAGTGAATGTCATCAGTTTTTTTGTTTGTTGTGGATTTAATTGTGATTGTCTGTTAGCATTCGTGTCATCTTGTCACCTCCATCCTCTTGATCCCTCCAATTCCTCTTCCTCCGTAATATGAGGCGTCCACAGTGGGCCACTTCTTCTTAGGCATGCCGTCTTCATCATCTGAACTGTCCTAAAACACAAATAATTACGAAATAAAACTGACTAATTTCCTCTCTTATACTTTCCAACACACAGATCTGTACTACAGTACTCAACTGTACTACATTTTTATTCTATTTATTGAGATTGCTGTGTGTTTAGATCATTGTTGCTTTTCAAAACAATATTATCAGACAAACATTGGTGATTGGCGACAAACTAGTGATTCACCAATGTTTTCTTATTTTTGCTCTTCTCTTAGAGAAAATTGTACGAGTGGTCGAGAGCACTGTTACCAAGACAAGTCCACAAATGGTTTGTCCCATGCAAGGAAACATAAGTTTTATATTTTAGGGGGAAAAAAAGCATTGGATATCATATTATCACATTTAGCTTTTAGAATTTGTGGGCTAAAGAAATACTATTGGTCCATTGATGCCAATTAAGACCATAAAAACACTTGGATGATAATTCTTCTGAATGGCTTACACACTGCTCTTAGATGCTTTTTCCTGTAACACCAGTACTAGCCAGCTAGCCAGTCAGCCAGTCAGTCAGCCAGTCTGTCTCTCTGTCTGTCTACCTGCTGATGTTCTTCTTCTTACGAGCTTTTTTGGCGGCATCTCTCCAATTCTTGGGCATGTGCCAGAGTATTTGCACACAGCACAACACCTGCCCTTATATGGTGTTTAAGGGACATTACCTATGCTAATACCTACTCGTATATAGTCTATAGGGGGCGTTACCTATGCAAATATCTGACCTTATATATTGTTTGGGGGCGTAACCTATGCTAACACAAGAGAAATATATTAAGAAATGTAAGCGAATGAAGCTGCATGAGACCCATTGTCCTTCAGACTTGGTGTGTATATGTGTAATTGTGTGTGTTTTAACTCACAGGCTCGGGAGGAGGTGGAGGAGGTGGTTCTTTGATCACCTGTGGAACAATAAGAGATATGACATCGTTTAGCTTTTCACAAGCACATTAACCATGTCTCAGAGGACCTCTTAAGTTTAAGGAGGTTTTTTTTCAGTAAGGACCCCTGAGGTGCTTATTGGCCCCTTTGGAGTTCAGACAAACCCCTTTGAAGCTCTGGATAAACTGTAATTTAAGTGTTGCTTTTTAAAATCGACCACTTCCTGAATGTAGTTTACGTTTCTCACCACAGTGCAGCAGAGAGGCCAGAACCACCACATGAAGAGCAGGGCCAGCAGGAGGAACAACACCAGCAGGGTGATCAGGAGAATGGTGCCATCAAACTGGAGAGTAGACACACATGACGTCAGTACATTATTACCACACATACAGTTGCACATCCAGTAACGTAATACAATATATATATTCATGTTTTTGTTTTTTCGATGACAGCGGTTTGTGTGAGCTAGTGTGATCCCTGAATGGATCCATCAGTTACTTTGCTCACTTTAAGCGATGCAGGCGTCCATGAGCCAAACATGGTTCCCATTACAGACCACAGATGAGGCTCACATGTGGCGAGACTTTCCCCTATCTATCTTGTGGCAAGGACACGGGGGGGTTTATCTGAACTCGGCAGCGGGGTCCGTCGTAGTCACTCATTGTTATTTGTCAGAAATGTCCCAATCAGCAAGTTTTCTGTAACTTTCAACAGTAAGTAATGGTTTAGCAAACCGCAAACAGTGTGTGTGTTTTCTCGTGCTATACGGACACATTTTGTGGGCTAGCTACAAAGGCAAAACTGTTCCAAGTGGCACTTTGGGAGGATTTGGGGAGGGGTTTGTTGGGTTTGTTGGGTTTGATTTATCCACAGAATCCAGCCTGCGTGTTGTTTATTGCACCCCGGCCGACCCATCGCAAGTTAGCAGCTTGTCGTGCCTCCTTAGGCCCTGTGTGACTTCAGCCTACATGGTTTAGTTTAGTGGCGAGAAGCGGCTAATTGCAATGGTATGTGTAATTGAGCTCTGTATATCATGAGCCACAACACAGTCTTTTCATGGACATGATGTCACACGGACTGAGGGGGAGCAGCTTTAAAGTTTCTTTTCGGCTGGGTGGGAGTCTGCTGCGGCTTCGGTCCATATGTTCCAACATACGTGTTTTATTTTGTTGAATTGCTTTAAATTGTCCTAAGATTACATTGTGTTTAATCTTGGTTTTCAGGGAGTGAAGCTCCACCCGACTTCCCACTGACACAGTTATATACATTTGCACACCTGGGGGCTACAAGAGGGGTAAATGCTTTTGGGCACTCCAGTTGATGCTTCTCTTTCACTTTCACAACCAAAGTGTTGGGATTGAACCGGCAGCCTCACGGTCATGAACCTGCTTCTTGAATTTTTTGTTTCTCGGGGGGGTTCAGAGGATCTTTTTTGGGTGGATCGCTACTATAAACCCCTGTGGTTTGGCTCCCGGAAAAAAAGGGGGAAAATAACAAAATTGAGAAAGGGAAGATGAAAGAGGTAAAGGGGGTTAGGAAACTCACTGCAGAGAACAAAACAACAAACTCCTAGGAAAAGAGATGAGGTAGGAGAGGACAGAAGAAGCAAAAGGACGAAGAGTGGAAACCACATGCAATACAAGAGGAAATTGAAAACCTCTTTTATCATATTACAAAACATACAAAATCTCAAGAGGAAATCTGTAATTGTTTTAAGTTGTATTAACTCCAAATTAAAACAGTATTCATCATCGGTTTGGAGGAAATATACACTGCTTGAACGTCTCTGGTTCCAGAAGTGAATTTCCCATTAATTTACTCCACACGACTTAGTCAACCAACTATGAGATGTATCGTGGGCATAAAACATTTGATTTGGAGCAAAACAATATGGAAAATTGGAAAAAGACTTGTTATGTCTGTATAACGTTACACTACATTGACTCTCATCCCGTCATCTATCATTTTTTTCTTTCTCACCGCTGACGGACAGCAGCTGCCGCCGTACCTCGGAGTCTTGCAACACATCCATACACGTATCGCTCTGCTCTCAATAGGAGGCGGGGTCATGCGTCATCAACGCATCATCAGTCACACTGCGCATGCGTTGTACCCTGTGGTCTTAATGCTCAGGCTGATCGGAATCCTTAAAAAAATCCCTGAATGCGGATCGTGATCCGGATCGCCACCAAAATCTAATGGATTGTTCATTGTGCCACACCCCACCCCTCCAAAAACTTTCATTCAAATCCACCACGAACTTTTGGAGTAATCCTGCTAACAGACAGACAGACAGACAGACAAACAAACAAACAAACAAAGAAACCAATGCCGGTGAAAACATAGGCCTTGAAGGAGGTTATGATGAATAATCTGCAGTACTAATGCAGGGATAAATGCATGAACAGGGGACAAAAAGCTGCCACTTACACACTCTGTGGTGGTGATGTGCACGTTGCTGCTGATGAAGGACAGACCGTCGTTCATGCTCACTTGGAGATAAATCACCCTGAAACAAAACAACAGACACACACACAGGACAAGTAAGTACTGTGTCTTTATGTTGGGATGCAGTTTATTTAGTCTGAAGCATTTCCTCCTTAAGCTCAGTTTGTTTGACCAGAATGATGTCATTTGAACTCGGGTTCACACCAAATCACGTCACCGACCCGCCTGCGAACTGTGAGGTGGTTTGTTAGGAGTGAGAATGTAATTTAAACCAACAGGAAACAACCGCAGAACTCAAGGGAGCACGAGTTGAAGAACAAAGAGACGTCTAGACTCCAATTCAGTTATTTCTTCAACGGTTACTGGACTCAGATCAGTTTGGACTCATTGCATCCGCTAAAATCTCTAACCTGGCAGGAGAACGTGTTACCAAAACTGTGTCCAATAAATGAGCTACTTGGTGAGTCCATTGACTTTTTGTTTACGAGCGCCGTTTCACTTGTAATTGAGCAATTTGAACCCAATTGAACCAAATACAGTTTTTCCACCGAAACCAGAGGAGAATAAACAAACTGTTGTGGTGATTGTGTGTCACACATCTGTCCCCAAGGTGGGACAGATGAGCTTCAACGAAATGGAAAAAAACAACCTGCTAGTTCAGATTTTGTTTTTTTATGGTTCTGGGCAAGTCGTGTACTTTTCCAAGACATGACACCATACTAATTTCACTCTCAGGAATGAGAACAATCTCCACCACGCTCCCTCTTTTAACAGTCTATGATCTTTACTTGGAGCTACAAAATTATTTCCTTTATGGAATGTAAAATACATCAACATATAACTTGTCTCCTCTCTTCTATAAACTCAGTCAAAACATGCCTCTGCTCATCCTCCAGTCCAAACCTCATCCAGGTCCAGACTCCTGTCCTAGCCTTCTAAGATTTTTGGAACGGTGTGAGTCTCTCTTGATGGTCTGAAGAAGCCCTTCCTTCCTCCACCGAGTGGGGAAAAACAATTCTGAGAATTTCACGTGACCTCCAGCGGCCTCTTTGGAGCCTGTTCTCGTTCAGTTCTTCAAAACATGTGGATGAAAGGCATGCATTTTAAACAACCCCCAGCTCTTATTCGGTATCGAGGACCAGGTGGATGTGAATGAGGTCTGGCAGACAGAAAGCAGGCCGTTTGACCGATAAACCTGTCTTTGCTCTGACTCAGTGAGCTGGCTGTCTGGTTTTTAAAAAATGGAGGGCGGAGAGAGAGAGAAGAGCCGGGTTAGTGGGGGAAGTCAACAACAGCAGACGTACCTTGCTGACAACAAAAGGCTGAAGAGATTGAAACTTCAAAACAGTCTTAAAGCTAAAGAAGGGGCACTTTATGTTCATGTTTTCGATGCATCTGTGTGGTTGAATGCAGAAGTGTGAGCAGGTACATGATGTGACCAGCTACATACAGAACAGTATAGCCGTATGTAGCTGGACGAAAAATGCCCCAAAGTTAGGGTTGAACATTAGGCAACTAAAAGTTATGTGCTAAAATTAGACAACTACGAACACAATTTGATATAAACCAGTGCAGTGCCCATTCGAGCATGGCCGTTTGGCGTGTGGCCCTTTGAAATTGACCAATTGCTTGGCGCTCACAGCATTGTTGTTTTACTTCTTTCTCTTTCTTATTGTCAACGAATCCCACAAAGAGAACCAAAAACCAATACCGTGTTAGCCCGTCTCCCAAAACGATCTGACCTCCCATCCCTGTCTGTGGTACTCGAGAACATGTGTTCCTACTAAAGACATGATTATTTAAAATTGGGACACAAATGTATAGTTTTGCTTTTAGGGATTTCCTAAAACAGCTGGGCACTGTAGTTTTCATAAAAACGTTACTCAAACAGGAGTAAATATGGCATTTGTTGGGGACTATTTTCAGTGGTGGATTAATACAGATTTGGCTCTCTAGTGAGTATTTATGGCAGGAGAATGTAGGGTTGAGTCAAAATAAACTACGGTGTTTTTTGTAATGAAGGAATGCTTCATTAGGTTTTGGACAACAAAGGAACTCCATGACAATATAATTTATCGGGATTTGGCTACACAGGATGTACTTATTAGTGGGATGAATACATTTTTGGTTTTGGTCTAATTAAATTATAAAATAGTGCAAGCCTTGTAATTTAATAGTAGAAGAAGGCCCAGAAACCTGGAACCGAAACCGAAAATGGTAAGAAGAGAAGAAAGAGCCAGAGAAAACTGACCAGTGTGAACTTGAGGATGTGGAGCAGATAAAGTGATGTGGAGGAAATGTTAGTTTGTAGAGCGCCCTGTCTGACAGCTGTTAAGCAAGGAAGTAAAACAGACACATGAACACACACGTACACACTTGAATGGGACATAGCAGACACTCCACTGGAGTTCGTCTGCTGCTCAATAGGGTGGTGTGGGTCACTCCGACTTAAAGGAAAAATTGATATTAAAATGACATAGCCTGCATTCCTATTAACTTCTCTTCTTCCTTTGTATAACTGGCCAAACATAGAGAGAGAGGCAGAGAGACCAATGTGTACACCTGAACTATCCGAAAATAGACCAGAATGCAATGCAGCAATGATAAAGGTTGTGTTAAAGTGACAACAAAATTGTCAAATTTGCTTCCAACGGTAAATCACTTCAATGATATGAACAGCTGCTAATGAGTCAAAAACTAACTCCATTAGTCTTAATGGAGCACTTTAAACACTCTGAAGGTTTTTCCACCCTGCTGAGAATCAAGCTGCATACAAACGCACGGCCACACACGAGTTGAAAGAGCAGGCTAGCTGCTACATGGCTTTGATCAGCCAAAACCGGACAAGGAGACTGTTGAGAGGGAGTCAGGGAGACTGACAGGGGATGAAAGAAAGTTTCTGTGTGACAGAGACAAATAAAAGACAGATACGGAGAGGAAAAATGAACAGACGGGCAGAAAGAGGAGGTGGTGAAGGGGCTGGAAAACAAGCAGCAAGGCAGAGCAGTTGGTGAAAAGAGCCACCGTGGCACCGAGAGTAAAGACAGAGGTTTAGAGGAAAGGGAGGGGGGAGGGGAGAAAAGATAAGTGAGGGATTGGAGAATCGGGAGGTTAAAGGGATAGTTTGGGTGTTTTGAAGTGGGGTTTTATGAAGTGCTTATCCATAGTCAGAGTATTACCTACTGTAGATGGCGGTCGGCACGCCTCCAGTTTGGAGAAACCAATCCTGAAACCCATTGGTTATCGGTCTGACAACGGATAAGCCTTTAGGGTCAAGGGGCTACATTTTTTTGGGGTCAGTGGATATCCGGGCCAAGACTTCCTCTTCCATGCACTGCTCATTGTTTACAGTCCGATCAGCAACTTGAGATGCAAGACTGGAGTTGGCGTTGAGAGACGACATGTACGACCGGATTGTTTCACAAGTAGCCAGTTTACAAGCTAATTTTAAACCAATTAAAAAGCTAAATCATTGTACAATCATATTGCATTCCGCCTCTCTTGCTCTCCACATGGACTGTTTACCTGCATTCAACCAAAGCCAGCTCAAACGTGATTGGTCTATACTACTCAGACTGACAAACGGAAACCAGAATGCTTCCGATGCCAAAATCGTGTCCCGTTGCCTACAGAATCTATTTATAGAGGTCAGGAAAAACTGACAGGAGTACTGACAAGGGAGCAAAGCAATGTACTGCTGTGGACGGGGCCGGCAGCAAAATGTATTTTAGACACCTAAAACACAGGCTTAACTAAAAACATCAATATCCATTTAAGTGTACGCTATATTTAGAATATTTTCACCGCGTCATCTTGCCGTCAGACAGCCCTTTCCGACGAGGAACTGAACTGAAACGTATAAATGCTCTCTTCAAAACCACCAGCCTTAAACTTGAAATATGTTTTGCTGCTGGCCCCGTCCACAGCAGTACATTGCTTTGCTTCCGTTTCTGTTTGTCAAAATTGGGGGCGTGCCGACCGTCATCTACTGTAGGTAATACCTCATGCAACCCCATTTCGAAACACCCGAACTATCCCTTGAAATGTTACGGGGATGGGATGGAAAGTTTAAGACAACAGAAAAACAAGAACAGAAAATATACACAAAAGCAAGATTAAACTGGCTTAATGGTTTAAGGGAACATAAAAGCACACCATGTACCCTCAGTTTTACGACCCCTCTGCTGAGGTATTGCTTAAAGCTTCATCAGTCCAGGTTGTTTAAATCTTTCCTCACTGCAGTTAAAATCAAATTCTCTCTCTTTCCATACCACTGCCAGAGCAAATACTAACTGTAAATTGGATTTATAACTTCTATGGGAAAAATTTGTTTCATAATTACAGAGGTATGCTATGACCAACACAAATACCATGACAAGTCAAGAAAGTGTGTGAGAAGAGGGTCTGATATCGACTCTTTGTGTCTTCTCCATGCAGTTTAAAGTCTTTAACCACCGTCAACTGAACCTTCTCTTCTGTGGCCTGCTGTACTTCTCTTCCCATAAAGACTTAGGTTAGAGAGGTTTGTGGATTGTTGACGTTGGACCATGGTTGGGTTCTAAAAAGAGAGTATGGCCAGCTGAAGAGGAGCGACTCCGGCCGTACCGTTTTTAAAACTGTGTGACTGTCGTGTGGTGAATGTTGTGAGTAAAACAACCTCAGCTGTCTTAGTTTTCACATCCCGTCGCCTCCCTCTTTTCCCTCCAGTGAACATTGATTTAAACATAATGTGTTTTTAATGCCTATGTCAATAGACCTGATCCTGAACTAACAAACACAGTCCACTATAATCAGATCCACTCCCAGTAGTACACTACAACTCAGGTCAAAATGTGTGTTTTCTCACGGGCAAATTGTCAAGTTGTCAAACACAGAAGCTTTACATTGGGGTTTGATCAGAACAGAAATGTCCAAACAGATCCATTAAATGGATAGTTCAGGTGTTTTGAAGTGTGGTTGTATGAGGTACTTATTCATAGTCAGTGTATTACCTACAGTAGATGACGGTCCACACGCCCCAAGTTTGAAGCAAAACAACGTGCTGCTGTGGACGGGGCTGGCAGCAAAACGTATTTTAGCCACCTAAAAGAAAGGCTACCTAAAAAAAAATCGATATCAGTTTAAGTGCACGCTATATTTGAAATACTTTCGCCGGTTCACCTTGCAGTGGGACAGCTATACAGTCTATGTTTCCAACAGGGAACTGAAGCTGTTCTCTACTGTATGCTCTCGCAAAAGCAACCAGACTCCATTGGAAAAACAGTCATTTTAAGTGTCCGTTGGCTTAACGGGAGCATAGATGGATACAGCGGCTTCAGTTCCCCTGGGCTGTCTGACGGCAAGGTAAAGCGGTGAAAATATTGAAACAGCCCTTTCTGATGGGGAAGTGAAGCTGTTGTATCCATCTATGCTCTCAACAAAGCCACCAGACTCCATTGAAAGATACTGTCTTCTTCTCCAAACTTGGGGCGTGCCGACCGTCATCTACTGTAGGTAATACACTGACTATGGATAAGTACCTCATACAACGCCACTTCAAAACACCAGATCGCTTTTAGTGTCGACCTATACAAGAACCTGATTTGAGGCCAGGAGTCAGTCTCTTTAAATGCACAAGGATTCTCCAGAATCATGTACCAAGGTGACACAAAAGTACAGGTACTTATATGGGACATTGTGTGTTTTATTTAACAGTAGTTTGAAAGCCTTTAAAGCTGCTTATTAGATTTTTTAACCACTTAAGGCGCCGTAACAAGCTTATTATCGTCTTATAAAGTTTTTATGGCGATAATTTCAGCAAACTGTGTCTACCGTTTGGTGCCGGGCAGGTAGCACACGGCGTGCTTTTAGAGCTTTTTTCATGCCAAAAACAGTTGCAGCTGGAAATGACTGATTTAGGCAGTGAGACTGAACCAAAACAGGAAAATTGTGGGTCATAAAACCAAAGCAATGAGCTGAAAGTTGCTAAAATGCTCTGTAAAACAAAAAAGCTCTTTTTTTGCCAGTAGAAGTCAAAACTAATCATTAAGCCAGTCATGGGTTTGGATTTGTAAATTTCTAATCTTGACTTACTTAGTGTCTATGTAAGTCGAAAAACAATCGTTTCCAGTTGTTTGCACTGCTCTGTTCTAATTCAGGACAGAAGCAGGACAAATGCATGGAGGGTTTACCACTGCGTGTGCTGGCACGGCTACAGAGCCCCTTATATTTTGCTAAGCTGTACGGGGATCTAGAAAAGAGGAATGCGGCCACGGATGGGGATCGTAAAGAGCTAATGTATGGCAGGCTTCTTATGGTCTGTGCACGTACACACGTGTATGCATACATGTGGTTCTCTGTGTTTGAGGGCAAAGGATGTGATCAAAGATGAATGTGAAATCATATAAAAAAAAGAGGCACCTACTTCCCAACTTCATTGATGACAGGAGCTGGACACAGCAAATATGTATTTTCTACGACAGCCGGCTTTTCATCTAGGAGGCAAAGACAAGATGTATGATGAGGTTTCTTCAACACTTTCCAAAGAGGAATACACAGGTTCATACAAAGAGACTGAAAAACGACCCAAACAGAGACTGATCTAAACCTCGTTACAGACAGGTTGGGTTTGCATTAAAAGTGGAGGCGTACTCACTGACTGTAATGGTGTCGTTGATTTTGAAGCTGCAGAGCACCTGGTTGATGTTCCTGGCGTGGAGAAAACCGTTTCCTCTCACCACCACTTGGAAAGACTCTGGTCACACACATTGACATTTTTTTAACACTCTTTGGCAAGCAAAATTAGATTTTATGTTTTATGTATTGTACAAGATGCTCATTTTCATGAACGCACAGTTACATTTCACAACCAGGATGGTTAGAAGAGCAGTATTTAAACTCTGAATGAATGAATTTCCTCCATTAATTCCGATTATTTGTCAGTGTGAGGACAATAACATTTGAACTGAGTCACCAAAATAAAACAGCACCAAGATATGTGGGAATATGGACCTCAGTCCTCAAATCTAAGAACGGTAGTAGCGCGGTTCATGTGAAAACATAACTGACAAAATAAAGATTTGCAACTCCGCTTGGACTTTAACACCAGTGACCCGTGACTTCACTTGGACTTGAGCCTTTTGACTTGAAAATACTTGATACCTTCTCCCAAGCCCAAAGATTAAAAAGTATGTTATTTATGAAGTTTGCCACGAATCACTTCATTTTCTTGAATCAACTGACGTTAACGGTATTCACTCCCAAGTCAACACTTAATTCCCCAGATCTTTTTTATGATTAAGTTCAGTCACAGTTGTTTTAATAAATATATACAAATTTTAAAAAGCATTCACGATTTTTTAAAATTTAATATATTAATACTCTGTTGTTAAAACAGCATTATTTTGACTTGGTTAGGACTCAAAACTCAAAGTTAGGACTTGGGACTTGTCTGTCTTGACTTGGGACTTGCAAAGACTTGAGACTTACTGTACTTGAGACTTACAAAACAATGACTTGGTCCAACAAAAAATGGCACTAAAATGTGCAGTGTTTCATCCATTTATTATGTTTATATATTTTTACTTAAATTTAAATATGTATGAATACATGTACAGTTAATGTATATACATATATTTATATGTCCCCCTTTTTCTAATATATATTTGTTGTTATTGTTACTGTTATGTAAACATATATAGCATGCTGTATAATATTCAAAAGAAACAGAGACACAGTCCAACTTGCTGACTGAGTAGTTTTGGCCACTGAACAGGCAAATTAGTAAGTCATGCTTCTAATAGGGCAGAGGGAATCTGAATGAAGAAAAGACAAAAATACAGCAGAGTCAGCTTTTCCACCCCAACAGCTGAGTTACAAGTAACTAATAAATAAACTAATATTTCCCGTAACACAGGGAAAACACTCAGCTATAAATATATGAAGATGAGACCGACCCCGCAGAGTACAGCACTCTCACACTGTAGCAGCAGGCCAGCCACAACTATTTAGTTTCAAATGAAATAATTCTCATGAAGGGTGAAAGTAATTCACTGCTTGATAAAAGACAAAAGCAGATGTGAGAAGCTGTAAAAGTCCCTCTGCTTTTGCCAACTTTCATCTGTTAATTTGTTCCTTTTAATGTCCATTTAATGTTGCTTTAACTGTCATAATCTTTCTCTTGGCGGGACACTAAAGGTTGTTGTCCACTTTGCATTTCGCCAATATCACCGCTGTCACTCTCTCACAGCCAATCCTTTTAATGAGGCCCTATAATGTTAGTCCCACTGTGGTGTCCCGTCCTAATAGATTTCCTGTAAGTGCCTTGGATGCCCTTATATGGTAGCTTTTCAGTCTGGGATTGTCATTACTGAAGTGAGAGAAGCTGAGACGAAGCACCCAGTAATGAAATTAACACAGTTCAAGAAATGATGGGAGGCTGGCACTGGTGTAGATGACTCAGGAGAGACCCATTTAATTGTGTGTGTGTGTGTGTGTGTGTCTGCAAGTGTGAGTGTTTGTAGCTCCCCACCTCCTGCACACGCACTGGAGGGCTCAGCTGCCAAAATCTCAATACAGGATTTCTTGATGATCTGGAGGGGAAACAAGGAAAAAAAAATGTTTCTACACGTATACTGATGCTGGCCTCTTTGTAACAGGCAGGTTTGTCAAATTTCAGTGTTATTGAAAAAAAAATCTGCAGTCGAGAGCTCAATAAAAATGTTCTAGGGCTCGCTAAGTATTAAGTCATTTCCTTAATCATACTGTATCATTGTGCGTCTCACTTTTGAAAACGCTCCACCTCTTGCCATGCAACGGTCACATCAGTATACTCCAGGAGGACAATCTGTGACATTATCATTGTAAACTGCATATTTGTGATGCGACATTGGGAAGCTCGACAGGCGTAGCAACAGTAGCTACGGGGGGAGGGGCTTATTGGAGGATTATATGACAGAATAAGCACTTTAAGGACTTTACACACGGGGGCGTTTTCTTTTCTTTTTTTTAAAAGCGAGTCAATTTATTTTTGCGAACTGTTGTTTCTGTCCTGAATACTTTCACACAGAACATGAATATTACGGAACGAAGAAGCTCCGATTTTTTTCCGGAACGAGGTAGATTTTCTGAGCTTTCGCACCACGCCTAAAGGTATCAACCAATCACGTTGTGCGGAACGGGTTGAGTTGGGCTTATATTATATAGAAACAATAACAGAGTTTCTTTAGTCCGAACCAAGGCCTATTGAAAGAGGCTGGGACACTGGGGACACAGGGTATGGGGTATGAGTAACATATGTGCAGTGTAACTGGAGCTGCGGTCGTGCTTTGCGATTGGCTCAATTTCAGCGAGTGCAGAGCAGATTTTACTACGCATGTGTTTTACCCCAAAGATATGACACATTGATGACGCGTGACATCTCCTCTTTCCACCCTCCTTGGTCCGAACCAGGACGGCAAACTTTATTACTCCTTTCAACCTTGACAAAGGCAGCGCAGACCAGATCCAGAACCTTTCACAATAAAAGCCCTAGACGTATAGTATCCGCAGGCGAGTATTTTGCATTTTTTGTGTTGTTTATTCGTCAATCCCCCGGTGTGTAAAGGCCTTTACTCTAACAAACAGACTGGTGAAAATATTAGCTTGTCTTACCATGCATGTACTGTACTCTCTAAATATGTGAATGAGCCCAGTGTACACAAAGACTTACAGTTCAGCCTGGGGTGGGTAAAAAAAATAGTGCGCATGGTCTGTCTGACTTGAATCTCTGATTAAAACCGTGACAGTTTTAGCTATAAATCAGAGTTGCATTGTGCAAACCAACGCAGTGACTGGATAGCTGATGAGGTTTTCTGTGTATTCATTACCAGGGTGTTTGCTAAAGTCAGTTTTGATGCCAACCTAATGCAGGACAGACTCAAGATAAATACATGAATGTCGGTGGACGTTCGCTGTTTGTGAGCTGTAGCTACAGGAATGCTTCCCCGCACAGAGAACAGTTTATTTACCGAATCAATGACTCCCCGGAGGGCGTGGAAGCCGCCCAGCACAGGAAACACGTGCTCGATGGTGTCGGCAATGGTAGCCAGCTACAGAGGGAGAGAGGTAGAGACGGAGGTGTGGATGGAGGAGAAAGAGAAGAAGAGTTAAAGTAACTAAAGCAAATAATTCACAAAACGATTACTAAAAAATCAACTCTGTATGAGCCCGTTATATAAAGTAGAAGAACAAGACAAATACTTGGCAAGAATCTTTAGAACTACGCCACTGAAAGCAATCACACGCAAGCCACAAACACAGACATGGAGAGATCTGATCAACCAAGTACATACTATGGAAAGGATAATATACATAGTCAATAATAGATGGAGAAAATGGAATGAGTGCTGTCACCATTGGAACTAAAATAAATTTTTAAATGCCAATGCATCGACCATATATATATTTTTTTGACCTGATCATGTTTTGCTTTCTTTTACACTGTTTTCTTATTCTTCTCTCCTATTTGGCCCGTGGGAAAGTATGTTTTTATTATTAAGCGCAATAAGGGGAACTATGATGACATACTCTATAGCCCCTCCTTCTATTACTGTCTAGAAATCAGCCTTCATCTACCTATTCATTTGTTCTTATTTATTTTATTATAATAATACACATTTCCTTTTTTATGGTGATGATTACTATTATTTTAATAAATTCCAATATATTTTCCACTCACTTGCTTACCATTATTATTATTATTATTATTATTATTATTATTATTATTATTATTATTATTATTAATAATAATAATAATATTTCGTCTGTTTCTCATTGCTGTTATTTCTTTTCTTTCTTTTTTTCCCCCCTCACATAAAAACACTGCTTTTGGATTTATGATTATGTTATGGCATGTTCTTTGGCTTATTCAGTGATATTGTGTGATAAAATGATTTTGTGTGTTTAGGTAGACACCTCCAACATTTTGAGGTGGTTGACACTGATATTTGATATTTCATAACGAGCCCAAATTGGCCTCAAATGCACTAATGTGACACAATTTCAGACATTGTAGACCGATTATAGATTATTAAGATCTGTAAAATGAGTCTGTACACACTCACACACACTGTAAAACCAGGGAATCGCAGTAACGATCGCACATTATCCGCAGTCGGGTAATGGCTCCATTTACAATCAATCAATTGGAGCTTTTACTAAACTTGAGGGAGACCACGTCTGGGTGCTGAAGCTCAAATATCTTTTAAACACATTAAATACAGGAACCTGAATCATCCTCTTCCTCATCATCATGTTGAAGCTAGTTGTTGAGTATTATTCAAGTTACAGATATTTCTCCAGTCCAGCATTGTGTGCTGGCATCCTAAGATGCAGCTCAGGGTTAAAAAAAATCACTTGGATTGGTTTTCAGGAAATTTTAAAATTATGGGTTAGCCAAATTGCACAGGGGCCACTGAACACACAACATGGAGGTAACAGCATTTCCCAAAGGCTGGATTGTCTTTATTTCAAACCAGATATAAAACATTTAGGAGATAAAACTGCTACAGATTTATTACATTGGCATTACCTGTGTCTCATTGAAGTCTTTGACACCAACGCAGTACACAATAGCGCCAAGAGACCTGGCTCTTTCTGCCTGTTGGAAGACACAAGCAATAAACTGAATAAGTTCCAGAAAACTGGCACTCAAGCAATGAAAGTATTATCTATCTCCAGAGCTGCATATAACGGAGTTGCTACCTCTTGCTGCGCAGTGATGAGCTGATGTTCTTGCAGCTCTCCGTCTGTCAGTGCAATAATCACGCTGGCCGTGCCTGGAAGAAGCATACAGACGTGCTGTAACCTCAACATAACTCATAACTTATCTTGAAGTAGGTATTCAGAAGTCTTTTGATGCGTACCAAAGTTCTCCTGGTATATCTGCTCGTTTGCCTTTAAATAAGAAGACATGTTTCATGGTCAGGAAGTCAGGAAATACCAAAGTTTCATATCTAAAACTAGTAGTTCAATGCACTCTGAGTTGCTCTTACCCTCTGCAACCCAAGGTGCATGAATGTGTCTCCACCAGGAATCTCTCTTTTCAGAGCGTTCAGCCCCTTTCTGATGTCCACTCTGCAGAGAAGAAACAGAGACGAGTTGTTTCGATAAGGAGACATTTAAGCTGCAGTTTTGTCCTATGCTCCATCTCTGCCACTGTGGAAACTAATCCATCTGCCTGCAATTTTTTCTCTTTTTTCCCTTCTCAACTGGCACTATGGTCGCTGTCAATTTTGTACATTTATATGCCTCAATCCTTAGCAAAAGTTTTTACCCGATTCTGTTCATTTTAATGCAAGCTGGAGACACTTCTGTTGGAAGTGGAGAGACACAGTTTCTGTGATACTCTCTCACGCGAAATAACACAACAATATGCAACAACATTCACACGGTGACACGGGCCAATTTTCAGCTTCATGTCACTTCAGAGAGCATCTGCTTTCACTCTGGTGGAACAGTTTGAATTTACTTTATGGCTGATTGTTCCTCTTGTGTAAGAGCAATCAGTGCTAGAAAAACATTTATTCATGACACAAATTCAGCTTAGCCTAGTCGGTTGCAGTTAAAGAGGACCTATTATACTTTTGTGTTTTTTCCCCTTTCCTTTAGTGTGTTATATAGTGTATGTAAAAGGTCTGCAAAGTTAAAAAAAAAAAAAAGCCCAACGTCCATGCCAAAGGGAGTTACTCTCCCCCACAGAAACTCCTGAACTGCCTGAAATGCCTTGCTTGAAGTCCCGCCTTTTCTTCCGTAACGTGGTGATGTCACCAAGAAACATATTTGCATAATACCTGCCTAGTGGCTAGTTTGGCACGCCCTCAAACAAAGCTAGTTAGAGTGGAGCTGGAACGGAGTCCGAAACGTTTCGTTCAGTTGACCAATCACAACAGAGTGGGCCAGCTAACCAATCAGAGCAGACTGGACTTTTTGGAGGGGTAAACTGAGCATTTCAGACAGAGGGTGGATGAAAAGAGGTGCTGCAGCACAGCCGGTATGAGTAAAGTAAGGCGTTTTTTGAAGATTAAAGCATGTAAAAATGTTCTAGTAGAAACCCAAAATACAAGTTTGCTTCTGAAAGTGAGCATAATAGGTCCTCTTTAATTAATTACGTTAATCAACAGGCTGTATCAAACATAACTTTATTTACCTGTTTTCCGTCAGTTTCATGATGGTGGATGCTCTGGAGGAGAATGTTATGAAGGACATCCTCAGCATGGGACTGGAACAGAGAAAAAAAAATCATCATCACACCGGTCAGTCAGCGGCCCACGCTGTTGGCAGTGCAGTAGAAAATCCCCACAGATGAACCAATTACTGATGATACGTGCCAGAGACAAAATTCCACAGCATTTGGCTGCTGATAGGAGATTTCCCACCTTGCACAACATGCAAAAACATTTCTACATCATCTGAGATTAATCAGAAACAATGTGACAGTGTACAGTTACACTGCCAAAGCAACACATTGTTTTCCTCAAAAACATAAAATAACTGGCGGTCACCCATCTTGTGCTTTGCTTTCATGCCAGACAAACAAATCAGGAGTCCTTTTCATTTAAACAAAGAATATATCATTATGGACAAACGGCTTCACTCCCTTTGAGGTCACTCCAACGGGCTGTATATGAATCGCTTCTAGAAATGCAGCCCAACACGCTAAGAAACCACGTGACGCCGTGCACGGACATGTGCCGGTGTTGCAGGATTTGAACCCCCTTTGCGTGACAATGTCTCAAATGCCGGTATCCAAACTACGTCACTGAACCCTCAGATGTGGGGAAAAGGTTGTTATTTGTGTTTGTTGGTGACATTTTATATTTAGAAAGGAATTATAGTCATGTAAACATGCACACATGCACAGCTAAAAAATGTGTTGTATTGTTTGTGAGAGAAATGTAATTGAATGCAGATTTGCGCTGTTTGAAACATTCTTGTTTGAAACAGAAACTCTGAGGAGGGTTGGTTCTCTGCTATGGCTTAACCACCAGGTGTTGTTGTGGCCTTCGAGCAGTACGGACAAAACAAAACCACCCACTAGCTGAAGGCCAGCAGTTGAAATTTAGCATTTTACACTGCACTCCTGTATTGTGTTGAAATACTGTTCATATTCTAGCCACGAGAGGATGCGGTCATATCTACAGTATCTTCATTTGCTTTAATAGCTACAGAATAAATACAGGATGACACTCTAAATGATTACTGCTGATCTGACATCATGTAACAGTGATGAATAAAAGGGATCATGTATGATAATATTGAGTGTTTTGCCCATTAGCTTACTGTGAAATCTATTGTCAGTCGCTATCAGAATCCAAAGGGACGCTGGTTGCAACAACATGCTGACAACTTACAGTACACAGTAGCATGAGTACATATTTTAATGTTTATTTGTATAGGGACAAGTATGTAGCATAAACCGATGCCACACACCACAGCATTTATAGCTTGAGCTAATTTGCCCGTCCCTAGGTTTGCAGATGTTTCATTAAAACCAGCAGGTTGAGTATAATGCTCACTGAAAAAGATTGGTTTGCATGTTTAACAGGTGGAATCAATATGGCTTATGCTTAAAAACTAAAAAAGGATGCAAGAAATTATAGATAATGACATAAACCTTTATGACATGTACCCCTAACAGCCAATTATCCTGTTTTCTATCACATAAAGAGGCTACACTGGATGAATGCACTTTATAGTCTGCTTCAGTTTTGTCAATTAGGGACAATCATGCCTCTGGGAAAGTTTTCGTGATGAATACTGCAAGATTTAAAAAAAAAAAAATGTTTTTCAAGAGGACTAATTTCTATTTGTTTTTCTCATTTCAAGACCTGTATAATAGTCCTATGGAGCTTTTTTTTATCATTCACACTCATTATAAAATGTCAGATCTAATGTGAGTAACATTTAGGGGAAAAAGATCTGAGTTGAGCCACTTAAAGCTGTAGAGTTATGATGGTTTTTCGTCAGCCTTGTCCGTTGAAAGCATCCGTCCTTCTTTGCCCTCCTCTAAGTCTTAAGAGGCTGTAAAACCCAAGCTGCTCGTTCACATAGAGACCTTCCAGCCTGTAGTCACTGCCGGTGACCCCACTGACACCAGACATCAGCTCAGCTACTGCAGAGACAGAAACATCAGCCCGCATGCTGAGCGACTTAGCATATGACCAGCTGTCGCTGTAGGGAGTAGGGACAGATATTTATTTTACTTTACCGGGGTGACTGCTGCGTAAAATGTGTGTTTCTCTTTAGTGATCTACATCTCGGGGCTCCAGGAAGTCGAGTACAGATGCAACAAGGCTGTTACGTTAGTTGTGAAACCTTTCCAAACTTTTCAAATGTTACAATCCACCTATGTAATTCCACTTTTTTTTCCTGTATATTTCATGGGTTAATTGTGTTAGCAAGTATGTTTACGTACGTGTTTCTTAAGTGTCTCTTACCTTTTGAATTTCTCAGCTAAATTCTCCACAAAGTAGTAGATTTCCTCCCAGTGATTCTTCACACTGCCAGACCTAAGACAAGAAAAAAAAATCATGAGTTGTGTTCAGCTGTCATGAATGCCCATACAGTGGTTGAAAACATAACAATAAGAACAAGAGTAAGCAAAGAATAGCTTTAAAGTAGCTCAATGCTAATCAAAATACAGCAAGCAAAAAAACTGTGAAACACATTTACCCTTAATCTAAGATAACAGATAGCTGAAATGACTGTAGCATTTGTAAAATATAATTTCTTCATATATCTGAGTTTCAAATGATTAGTTCAGCTAGAACTCAGTCAAAAATATCAAGACTTAAGCTATCTATCAGACACACACTAACCTCCATATGGTAGAGCAGTCAAACAAGAAAAATTACAGCTTTGTTAGCCAAAAACGACAGGGGGTAAAATCATCTGCTCCAAAACAAGAACAAGCTGCGGTATGTATTCTGGGCAAAACACAACTGTTTAACTTGTCACAGTAACTTTACTATCTGTCGCAATTATTTGTAACAAAAAGTATTATTTTTTGTTTGTTTTTAATAGAAGGAATATTACTTTATTCCATTTGCTATCAGCAACTGGAATGCTTTTTAGCTGTCTCGCTTGCAAACGATAGATAGCTAGTAGATCCTTTATCTGTTACTAAACCTGGAGGGAAGGAAATCAAATCTAAATTTCATAAAGAACCATGGATCATCCTGTTTTTGTTTATTTGATAGAAGAAAATATTACGTTATTCCATAGTTACTATCAGCCGCTGTTACTAAACCTTGGAGGGAAGGAAATTAAACTTAAATTTCATAAAGAACATTGACCATCCCATTTATGTATCACAAACACTACTGGGGGAATAACTTAAAACGATTAGCCTGCGCTGTAAATTAGGGGCCTTTTGAGATAAAAGAGGCTGGTGGCGTGGTCTGGTGTGTAATTTAGCACCCTCCTGTATCCTGAATGAGCCCCTGAAGGCTGAGGAAATAGGTCCTGGTCTCCCCAGGGGAACCTCCATAAAACTGGACTATTATAAAAAAAAAACACTCCCTAAGGAGCTACCTTCATTTCCTCTGGGCAGACTGTGTGTATGTGTGTGTTTGTAGCAATTTTATTAAGTGTGAGCATTAAGGGAGAGGGCTTCCGGCATGATGTGACCAGTCAGCGGGTCATCCGTTAGCTAACGAGTCGGCCAGAGAGATGACACAAGGGAAATGAGCTAATTGACTGTGGTCAAACTAGAGGCCTGTTTAGAGGATGAGGCTTACTTAGAATACAGTGCACGGCCCACTGAATGTTATTCTAGGTGCTGACTAACTGATGCAACAGGATTAGACACACTGGAACTGGCCAGCATTGATGTGTGGCTGTTTCTCTGTGTGGGACGGAAGGTCAACACCATTTTTTGATCCTCAGGGATTAGCTGGATTTCAATTTATTGGAGAGTGTCCATTGACATGCAGTCCTCCGAGGAGTCTTTACTTCTGTAAAAGCCAACATGTCTTTGTTTTTTAGGTCATTGTTGACCGCAAGAAATCGTTATTTTGAAACAGTGTGCATGGGAGTTAATGGGAACCAGACTAAACACTGACTCTGTTACCCCAGCTCATCTTTTAGTTGTATCAGTTCCCACCACACAAAATATACCTATTCGTGAATCACGTCTAGACATAATAAACACAATGAAGTATTTCTGGCTTATGGGCTGATGAGATAACATTTGTTCAGTAAATGAGATAACTAGCAACAACGTTTATTTTCTGTACAATGTATTTTGGTTATTTGGATATTTGAAGAAAGAGGAACCGACGCAGCCTTAGTCTTTGGAAAACAGCACCTGCTACGCGGCCAAAACTTGAGTTGGAAATGAATTGTGACTAATGTTATTTGCCTTGCAATTGAGTGTCTCGGAGGTTATACCCTATGGTGTTTTTGTGTTATTGCTTGGAAGCGGAGGGGTAATTATTTGGGCAGGTTGACACAGCCAGGGGATACCAGGGACTTTCCCATCATGCCTCAGTCATTCAAGGCTCTTTATCCTGCCAGAATCTAAATACTCTTTTGGTAGATTGGACAACGTTAGAAGAATACTGTGTGTTCGTAATCTTCTAGTCCCCAATTTTCCACCTTAAAGAGGCAACAAAAAAAGCTTTTTACTGTGGCACAGCTCATTTAATATCTCAACCTAATCTCACAGGAAGGCGTATAAATAGCACAGTCATCACACAGACATTCCACTTGTCATGACGACGCATTTTCGCACATCATTTTTACGCCGCATTTCGCATGTCATTTGTATGCCACACAATAAAACTACATCCTCAGTTTGAGGCAACAAAACCACTTAGTTGGGTTTAGCAAAAAGGTCATGGTTGGGCTTAAAATAAGTATAAAAGACATACGGAAACAACGTAACAACACGTCACAAAAGTCACTAAAAAACATGTGACAAATGTCACTAACTTACAAAACAAAACACAGGTCTGGAACACCAATCCGGTTAAAAGTCGAGTGTTTGTTGAACCCATCCACCTCCCCTCCATAAGTGGTCTTTCTTGCTTTTTATTCTACATCACTGGCTCTGAGCGTGGCATATTTATGCAGATGCGTTTACATTTGACTACATGGCGTACAAATGACACGCCAAAAGCAAGAAGGTGTTTGTATTGCACGTTAAATGCCTTGGGCATTATCGTGGCATTCATACGCCTTTTCGTGCGAACGGGCTGAATATCTGCAAGAGGTTGATAGTGTTGTTGATCAGCGATTACTTTTGCAGATGCTGAACTTATTGCCATTCAAAACTCATAGCCTACCAAACAAAATCTCTGCTGCTGCAAGAATTTCAAGGAGAATCAACACGAGCAACAGTAGCTAAAACTAGAGCCAGCTCATACTCAAACATCATCGACTTAAAATCCAAGAAAAACAAACAGATTGATTGCTCAGAAGGCGACGAGCTGCTAAAAAGGAAAACAAGTTTCTAAAAACACCAAGAATCTTGCAGAATGAGAAGAGCATTGCACCTCTGCCCAAGCTGGAGCTTCAGGCTCACTCGGGCCACCCATGCTGGTACGTAATATCTAGACCCTTACTCCAAACACAATAAAAGCATGCACAGTATTGTAATGTAAGTTTCAGTGTTTTCACTTGTCTAGTCTGGACAGATCAACTAAACATCCCACCTAAGCATTTTCTCAGAGTTATTGTTGATCTGATGACTTGTTCCCCCCACATCAAGGCTGACTGAGCAAAGAAAGAGGACAAGACCTTACAAGCTCAACAAAATCCTCCCAAAATATAAAAAGCTTGAGGTGGAGGAGGAGAGATGTTTAGCTTGGATGTTCAACAAAATGTGCAGCGCAAACAGAAAAAGTCACACGAGGATTGCTTACACACACATACACACACGGGCGGCCTCTGACCTGAAGGAGCGGCAGGAGCCAATTTCTTTTGTAAATTGTTCCATTACAGCAACAGAGGAGGAGGAAGAGGAGGAGGGGAAGAAGAAGAAGAAGAAGAAAGTCTGGTGAAACTTTTCTGCAGCTAATAGTCACGTAGAGGTGTGGGGATCATTTTTGAGTATTTATTTAACATCAGGGTGAATCTAAGGACTCACGCCTTTGGTTTTCAGCTGCTTATCTTTATTTCCGAACCACAATGGCTCTTGTTTGCATTGGAACAGCCCAATTGTCTGAGGTGGCTGCAGTCGTGGGACCGAGGCCTAGCTTGCAGTTTCACTCACCTGTCCAAACAGCTTTGGGAAAGGAAGTGGGCCATTTCATTCTATGATTCTTGATGAAACTATTTTATGCGGTGCCTCTTTTCTCCCCCCTAAATCCTTTGATCTAATTTTAATGGTCCGAGTTGAGCCCTCGAGTTCAGCGGTTTGGGGTTTGGACACGGAAAACAAAGGTTTCGAGAGGTGAGGGGCGTTTCAGTTTGGCTGACAAAGTGATCAAGCCCCGACAGCAGTTTGAAGTTATGTCATAGCAAATCGTCAAAGCCGAGCGACAGTGTTTTCTTGATCAGACAGATTTCTCGGAGCAAGATGAAGAGCATGTGTCTGGCCGCGCGCCATCTGAGGGCTGAGAGAAAAAGAAGCAAAAGAAAAGGAAGGAGAGAGCAAGGGGAAGATGAAGAGCCTTATCGTACAGTAAATTCATCTGCCTGGGAGTGAGATAATGTGAAAAATCTGTTGGCTCTAACGCAAACTTGTCTGCCAGAGGAAACATGCCGATGATTTGATGATAACTTAGGCCAAGATTCTCTCTGACCCGCTTCAGTGTGCTTCAGCCAACACAGCTGGCATACAAAACAGCCTGAAGCATCAACACCACCAGACAACCAAAGCAAGGTGTAAACAACTGATTAAATCACTGTGTGGTTAACATATTTTATCTGACTTCACTTATTCACTATACACAAAGCTGGGGTGCCCGTGTGGCCTCAGGGTCTTAAGGCACTGACCATGAACCACAGTGTCCCTGGTTCAAGTCCGGCTGGGGACCACTGTTGCATATCTCTCCACCTCCTTACTGTTCTCTTTCTACTGCCAACTCTCTAATAAGAATATGAAAAAAGCTTACCATCGACTGAGCTGAGGTTGTGGATTGTAATTTCTTTGGAATCACTGACAGATGTTGGCCTTGTCTGTGTAGATTTATCTTAATCCAGATAGTAAAATGCCAAACAAAATTTAAAACTATCCACAATAGTTGGTAAAAACAGTTTCATTAATAAGACATTAAGGAGGTTTATTTCAGGTTGGGTTTTGGGTTTTGCTTAATTGACAGCCATTCAGCTGTGGTTAATCAACCAATCAACTCAATCACCCAGGCACCTGTTGCTCAAATTAGCATCTACATAGCTCTTGTAACTGGCAAAGACGATCCTAAAGGAAACCAAAACCCAGGTTTGGGCCTAAATTATTACACACAGTTTGGATACTTAAGTCCCTCTGCCGCTACATTCAGTACATTTAACATTCAGGGCAGTGATACTGTTTCCAAAGAGCTGTAGGTATATAGGGAGGTAATACGCATCATTACTGTTCAGCGATGCTAAACAGACCGTGTCAAGAGGAGACAGGAATTTGCTAAGGGTCTGAGAATAAAAACATCTTCAGTCATCTATAATAATGCCTTTTTCTGCTGACTGGATGATTTTGCAACTGTTAGTTCTGCGATGAATCAGATGGTGTATGTGTGTGTGTGGGTTGAGGAGAGCATACAGTAGAGTTCAGAGAGGTTAGACAGAGAGACAGAGACAGAGACAGAGACAGAACAGGAAACAGTACTTGTAACTACAGTACAAGTAATGTGTACTCTACATTTATGCTGACCATTTTAAAATAGCGGCGATGCAGTTTTTCTAATTTTCCAGTCGTTCACTGGTTTCTATTTGTTTCCATACAGGATGTAAATCAATTAGCCGACTCTTGACGCATTCTTGAACTGTGCTGTGAATCGCATCTTAATGTTCCATCACGGTGAATGCCAAGTCTGAATTAATGCTTTCCAGTGTTACGTTATCATTGCAATGTAATACAGTTTAAGTGAAGATTGATTTAAAAGTTGCATTGCATTATCACATAATGGTTCTGTACTTGTCAAGTCAACTTTATTTATATAGCTCAATATCACAAATCACAATATTGCCTCAGAGGGCTTTTCTTGACGTGAAGAGTCTAAGAATAACGGTACATTTCCGAGGGCGTCTCAACGCTTTCTATTCATTTCCTATTGAGAGTAGAAGATGGATGTGTGCAGTGCATGGTGGGAGTGCTGCGGCGAGTTTGGACTATTTTAATAAAGTAAAAAAAATCTCAACTTTATGCAAATGAGCCAATCCAGCGCAGGGTGCCTGGTTCACGAAACTAGGACCAAGCTGTAAAACTAGGCGATCTAGTTCTAAAATGAAACGAGATTTAGCGGTGGCATAGCCTATTTCAAGCTTAAAATGTTTTCAGAAGTAAGTTTTAGTGGACTGTTTAACGCAATAACATAAAGTTTACGAGCAGGCCGCCATGTTTTTTCCTGTTTGAAACGGCGAGCAGAGAACCAGGGAATAATGAAGTGCATTCCATGTTAGGGTACGTCACCAGCGGGAAGCGGCCAGTTTAGTGGAGCAGCGGGTCCCCTAGCGTCCTCGCCAGATCTGGAGGACATGCAGTTAATAGAGTGATCCAGGGATGACGTATTTTTGTGGGCCAACCAGGAATCATCACCCTGGTTCCCTCAACAACAAGCCAATGGGATTTTTCCATTAGGTTTTGGATTCTTGCAGAAAATAAACTCTGTGGCAAACACAAATTGATGATACTTTAAAGATTTGTTCAGCAAGATAATCTTCACAAATGAACAGCACTTTTATGATTTTTGAAGTGTGAATGCAATTGCCAGAAGTAAAAAGCTAACATTAGACTGTAAACAAACTACACAATGGTCGCATGAGCGCGAGTATACACAACAAGGCTGTAATGGCGGACGAGTCGGTGGAATGATGTTTAGTAGTCTCGTTTAGCCACTTGTTAGCAACCGCCTTTTTTAAGACACATTAAGGCTTCAAAATGATCGATGCATGTTATGTCATAGAACAAAACGTTAAATTCTTTTAGGCTTGTGTTAACCACAGACCTTATTTCAGGCATCTAACTAAAAAACAATTCAAAAACCCACTGATTTCAAGATAAGGGTACCGGAAGTGTTAAAATGCTAACTCATTTCCGGGTTTTATGACTCATTCCTGTAGCACCCATTACCCATGCTAGAGTGGCTCTGTGAGGCTGTACTTAACATGCTCACAATGAATACATTTTACCTGCTTACATTCACTTGTTGGTACTAAAAACAATATGCTACAGGTTAGTTGTGGAGATATTGTTAAGATATCTGGACCAAAGTGGTGCACCGACAGACTAAGTTGCTGGTGATAAAGCTTGAAAAAAAACCTTACTGTAAGCTACTTGTCCAGCACCAACAGACAGACGGACAAAGTTAGTAACTAGCTGGTGAACTTGAAGGAGAATTCAACCGATACAGATTTTCTCAGGAGTTGGTGTAATCCTAGACAGAGCTAAATAGGAGATAGAATATTGAACTTCCATGTGTCAGATGGCCGGAGACACGACTCCAAAGGGATACTGGTTGGTTGGGTGTGAATGGGCAACAACAATTCATATCAACTTAAGGTGATGCATCCACAATATATCACTGTGTGCTTCTTCTGCTGCCCCCATGTGTCCAAGCATATTAATTAATACTTTAAGGCTTTAAGGTGCCTTCAAATGAGAAAACAGTTGATGTTTCAAATAAAGCTGATTGTGTGTGTGTCTAAGGGCCCTAAAGCGGACATTTTGAAAGTCAGGGAATTGTTGACTAAGCCTGCAACCCTGTAAATGTAGCAAAGGATATTACAGCTGAAGCGTGTTTTGTTTCAAGCCTTATTTAATTTCTCAACCAAGTCCCCTTTTAACTACCCAGGAAGCAGTTCTCTCCCAGAGGGCAACGGGATGACGGCATGTGGGAAAAAGCTCCGTCGGTCTGAAGCCTTAGCGGCTCTCAGCTTCGTTCTCACGGTTCAAAGTGTCGAAGGAGGAAAATCAAAAAAACTGCACTAAGGAGGCTGTCTGCAATTCCAGCTGGGCCTCGCCACACCACCCCAGCCTGCAGCCAATGACGGTGCTCCAATTTAACTGACTGGGCACAAGGATTTGTTTGTTTAAAACCACTAACCTACTTTTACAGCCATCGCAGAAGTCAAAGTCTTTACTGCGTGATTGCTGAGCTAATGCTGCACGTCTGTTCCAAAACCGGGAAGAATTGTTTGGAAAAAAACGATTTGGTAAGTAGCTGGTGGAAAGGCATGTGAGATGTGTGTCAAAAGATAGATTTTTCTAACTTAATCTGACCACCAAAAACGTACTTTGTCATGCATTTTCTTCTGTAGAGTCAGAGTCATATGTATCACATATTTCTAGGGGTTCTGGATGAGTTAGAGTGGTATTCATTCCCTTTAAAAACCTATTGTCTTGCTTTTGTCCCTGGGGGACTTCAGACAGCATGAGGATCATTTAACAATACATTTCTTCCAACACCAGGCCGGCACGCTGCAAGAGACAAAATGACAAAACACAGAGCGGGTGTCATTCCACAGCTAGAACGTATTCCACTGCGAGACATATCCAAAATATTTATGGACTGCAGCTGCAGTTTGGTTTTTCCGCTGACTTGCCAGAATTCAGGCAGCATGACCAAACACCCAACCGGTGACTACGTCAATAACAACATTTGCAGCCGTGATTAGTGTTCGGAGTAATAAAGACAAGATGGAAATGACTGTGATTTGGCCTGGGCCTACCACAAAAAGATTATTATAGTGTACCTATGATACTGCAGTAACACCAAGTAGGACAATGAGGAGTATGATCCATAAATTCAACAGTGATAGCAATACTGTGCCAGAATCCCTTCTAATTTGTGCCCAATCAACATAAATAAGATGCAGTCATCATCAAGAGGTAAACATTAGCATTTGGCCCAAAGGTGAATTCCTTATGAACACACCCAAACCATTCCTCTGGCTCTGTGTTGCATATAAAACAGCAAGCTAAGGCCCGCCCGCTCTGAATCAGCAAATATACATCCTCGTTGGTACATATGGAGCAGTATATAGGGCTTAAAGGTATACACCAAATCACCACAGTCACTATTTTAAGGCTTACAGTATCATAATTTGACCGCTAAATTTACCAACACGCAAATCTCATCAAAACTTATATTCCCAAAAGTCCTGAATTATTGCAGGCGTCATGTGTTTGGTGTTCTGGGTGGGGAACTACCGTCAGCCACTGGCTGTTAGATTTTGGACGTATGCACATTTTTAGCCAAGCTAGCCGTGTGGCTCTTGGGACTGCTATGTTGAGTGAGTCAGTTGAGCCACCTGGTAATGAATAGGGGTGGGAAAAAAATCGATTCACCTATGTATCACAATGTTTTTTTAATGCCAGAATCGATATATTTGCTTCATTTGAGTCTATACAGAGGTTGAAGGAAGTTACCGCTTTTATTGTGGTAGTCTGAGTAACATAACTTCATATCCATTCAACGCTACAACTGTAGAGCACCAATATACTGACATTTATGTGAAATGCATTCAAACGGCCCCGATGGAGCTGACCATGGATGTATAAAGAGAACAAAGCTGACGGGAGAGCTAGCGAGGGACTTGGCAAAGTTAGCGGACGAGTGACTACATCCGTTTTTCAAAATAAGGTCTTAAAAAACGGAATTATATACAAAATACTTATATGGAAATAAGATTGATTGGATTGTATTCACCAGAAGTATAAAACATTACATCTCTCTTATAAATTAAAAAGAAAATACCACTAATTTGTGAGGGAAATGTCTTTATTCTTTGATTTTTGGGTTGCTGGGAACATTTTTTTATAAATAATGCCTCTCAATGACTGATATATTTGACTTCAGGACATCTCTGAGTACATACATGCTGAAAATAAAACATCTCAATGCATTCATTTTAGATATTTTCCAAATTAAAAGTCCCTAGAAGTGTATGATTCAACTTTTTCCCATGGTCTAGTGTTAAAGTTAACACAAATCACAATTAATCATAATATCGAATTGCAATACTTAGAAATGGCAATAAATATCGAATCGGCACCAAAGTATCGTGATAGTATCAAATCGGGAGATAGGTGAATCATCCCAGCCCTTGTAACTGATATCTAGACAACTATTGTTTGAATTGCCATTATATTTTGTACAAACATTTATTGTTCCCAGACAAAGAGTAACTTTAGTGATCCTTTGACTTTCCCTCTAGTGCCATCATCAGGTCAAAATTTTAATTTGTCCATTACAGACGAGAAACTTATGACATTCCCATCAGCCTCAGCTGTACTTTGAGCTTAGCGCTAATTATCAAATGCTAGCATGCTAACACACTAAACTAAGATGGTTAGCATTATACCTGCTGAACATCATCATGTTAGCATTAACCAGACCCGCCAGATGGTCTGTTTCACAGAACCATCTGAAAAGCCATCATTGGTTGTTTGGAAAAGGGCAGGCACTTTCAAAAAGTACTTGGCAGGTGATTGGATGAACCATCATCTGTCAATCAAACACTTGCTGAAGCCAGTCAGGAGAAGAGCGAAAACAACTTTTCCATGGAGAAAAGCCTTTAGTGCCGCTTTTTGTTCTTCTTTCCATGAAGAGCTACTCTGATGCTAATACGGCATCTACGCTAACCTCTTCAAGAGCCCCCATTGTTGTTTAGAATTTCGCCTCTCCGTGTCGTCTCACACACGTAAACCACGCCCGTAGCTGCCAGGAGCTCCTCACAGGATGCTGATTGGTTCGTGCACTGGCTTGCCGGACACAAACGCATTACGTGAAGCCTGACAAGATGGATTTTCGTGTGATATGTGATCCCGCGATTCTCGCAACATCGCGCGAATGCACCATTGTGCATTGAGTGCAGCATGGCTGTATACTTTTAGGTTAGTTTCTGTGTGACTTTATTTAGGTTACAGTAGTGGAGAAATCAGTTAATTAGTGTTCTGTGTCCCGTATAGCATACACCACAACACAGGGAAATATGTTGTTAACTGCGGGTGGCAGGGTGTGGCTATGGCCCAAATGTTCCCATATTGTAGTCAATCAACACATCATTTGTTTATCTTTTATTTGCCATGGGTTTGGAATTGTTCATGTTTTTTCAATCAACACCCTTGTTTCATTAGGTTTCATTCTTTTGGTTTTGTATATTGTGTCTTTGACCCTGTTTGTCCTCCTTCCTGACCATCATCTGTGTTAGCACTCTCCCATCTACTCCAGCATCTGTATCCTATTAGTTATTACTGTCTAGTGTGTATTAAAGTCACAGTTTAACACCTGTTTGCTGCTGGGACCTGAAGAGAAAACCAACCTCTACATTTTTTTGGTTGCAACCTTTTAGTCCTATTACTGGTTGTTGTGTTGCTGCCCCTCACCCCTATGATGTCCAGTGAGTATTGTACCACCTCTACTTTATTTTAGGATATAAATTGAGAATAGTATGTCTCACTAAAAACCAAAATTTTCCAAACCCAGACCCAGATGTCCCAGATTCAAACTGGCAACCATACAGGCATTGGCCTTCAGACTGCAGCCACCTATAATGTCTCAGAGAGCACCATCCTACATGCTCTAGCCATGACGTGACATCATCTGCCCGGATCAGCAATAAATGCCTTAGGAGTTGACTTTATGAGCCAACGCTGCAGTTATCTGTCTTTATTACTGTAAAACTCGTGACCCTACAACACAGTGCCCAAAATGTGTTTCTCATTCTTGATCAAATGGAACAATTCCATCAGCTTTACCATACGTTTTCTTTCCAGTTTAACACGACCAACCCTATCTGCAGACATGATGTTGATATTGGCCAGTTCGGCAACGCCCCAGATAATGTTCAATGAGGATGTTTTTAAATGTTCAGTGCAAATGTTTTCAGCCACGCAGCATGCATGTAGGGATGTCAGTTGGTTGGTCTGTCCACCACTCATTAAACTAAGATGGTTAACATAGTAAACATACCTGCTAAGCAACAGCATGTTAAAAAAATGAAAGCTTTATTTCCATCGTCATATGCATACATGAAATTCAGCCTCTGCATTTAACCCATCCTAAGCATTAGGTGCAGTAAGCTGCGGTATAGCGCCCAGGGAGAAACTTGGGGTTCAGTATCTCGCTCAAGGACACTTCGACATGCAAACAGGGGTAGCCAGGGATCGAACCACCAACCTTGTATTTAAAGGACGACTTGCTCTACCCCCTAAGCCACAGTCTCCCCATGGCTCCATATTAGCATTGTCTTTGTGAGCATGTTAGCACACTGACATTAGCATTTAGCTCAAAGCACCACCGTGCTCAAATACAGCCTCACAGCCACTAGTGTGTTATTTATTCCTACATTATCAACACACAGCTGGTTAATGGTGCGGTGTGTATGTTTCGGCATCTAGTGGTATGGTTGCAGATTACAACCGACTGAGTACTGTGTCGGAAATGTTCCTGATACCTTGATAGATGAGAACTGTCAATAAAGATACTGGAACAATAAATGTCTTTGTCTTATTTATTCTTGCAGTCAATGGTTGTTCAGCAAAACACACAGAGCATATGCAGTTTGCCAGTCTGTTCTTGGAGCCAACAACCCAAATAACAGTGAGGCTTCTATTTTATCAGTGCAGGATGCGGTTACTTAGCTTACAGAAGTGAGACGTACGTTTTTAAGAACACTCAGGTGCACAGAAACTAGTCTAGTCCCGTCTGCAAGACAGGTGTGAAAACAAAAATACACATACATGATAAAAGTGAAGTGAAGCTAAGTGTCCATTACAGAAGAACAAGGTCAACATGTCACATAAGCAAGTATATTTTCCATTACAGTACCCCTCGCTTTCCAAAACTGCAATAATGTGAACCGCCGTCTGCAAACTATTGTAACGCTGGTCGCCTCGCTCAGAGGTCATCCTCACCATAATGACACTACTTTAGGAGCAGCGGAAGTCAGATGGCAGCTGGCGGTACTGCACTCTGCTGCTCAAGTTCCACAAGCGTGTCGGAGAACCACGGTGGCCTTCAGGTAACATAAAAACGCGACAGGCTCTCTCTAGAGCCAATGTTTGGTTTGTCTGTTCTGTAGAAACATGGTGGTGCAACATGGCGGACTACGTGAAGAGGACCCGCTCCCTATGTAGATATGTAGATATGTAGATGTAGATATAAAACAGCTTCAACCACAAATAAGTCGCTAATATTTGACATCCTCTGTGGCCATATGATATAAAAGCTCTATATATAAAGCTCTGTTCAACCATAGTGCTCAGTGTATTCTGTTGTGTTACTCACTGTACATTAACTTCCTGCCTGTCCGATTTGACATGACTTAAAAGACTACTCCAACACCCTCTGGCGATTTACAAGAGAGCAAGACATTCATGCAGGGTTGGAGTCTCAGCAACCAATGATTCACACTCTCCAAAAAGTAGTTATTTGAGCCGATACTGATGATGTCAGTACCCTAATCCTCTGCTATTATACATACTGAAACCCCTCCTCACACAGCAGAGAGGGCAGAGAGTTCAGACCGTGTCTCATAAAACCAACTCAGGCCTGAGGGATGGTTTTGAGGGGGTCTCTAATGAGCTTCCTCCTATTTGAAGTCCACCACCAATGTCTAAAGCTTGTTAGTCACCCCACAGAGTGGGCACCAGAGCACGCACACCAGCAAACAATAGCATCTGATGTTGAAAAAAAAAAAAGAGAAGCTGTTTCCTTATTTGCAGCATGTGTCAGTGTTTACCGCACAGCGCAAGCCAAACGCAGCCCTCCACATCTGGGGAGCAGTCCGTGTTTTGTGTCCACTTTCTACTCAGGATTTAAAAGCCAGAAAAAATGGCAACAGTGTTGTTAAGTTCAGTGGGTACAGTAAAGGCACTTAAACTGTCATAGGCGCTAGGGCTAGGACGATTCACCCATCTCCCGATTCAATACTATCACGATACTTGGGTACCCATTCGATAAGTATTACGATAAGTATCGCGATTCAATACTACGATTTATTGCGATTTTTAATAACTTTTTTAACACTAGACCATGGTAAAAAGTTGAATCATACACTTCTAGGGACTTTTACTTTGGAAACTCTCTTAATTAATACAGTAAAAATGTTTTATTTTCAGCATGTATGTAGTCAGAGATGTCCTGAAGTCAAATACATCAGTCATTGTCAGGCATTATTTATAAAAAAAATGTCCAGCAACCGAAAAAATCAAGACTAAAGATATTTCTCTAACAAATTAGTGGTAATTTCTTTTTAATTCATAAGGGACATGTAATGTTTTATACTTCTGGTGAATATAATCCAATCAATCTTATTTCTATATATGTATTTTGTATATATATTTGCCTTTGTTAACACCATATTTTGAATGATGCAGAACAGATATGACATCACATTACTCTGACTACAACCATAAAAGCGGTAACTTCCTTCTACCTCCACATAGACTCAAATGAAGCAAATATATTGATTCTGGCATTAAAAAATAGATTTCAAAATCTTAAAAAAAAAGAATTTGCGATACACAAGTTAATAGATTTTTTTCCCACCCCTACTAACGCCCACTGGGGATCATCAGTGTGAAAAAGCCCTTTAGATAAAGCCATCCACCCAGAGATGTTACACAGTCACAAGTGATGCTAATCAGCAAGCATTTTTCTCTCTCACATCCTTAGAGACAAACACCCTCCCCCAAAAAACAAGCTTTTAAAGGTGCTGCGTGCAACATTTTGTTCGCCAAATTAAGACCACATTTTCCATAAACGCTGTTGCTTCCTGTCCCTTCTTGTTTCCCCTCCCCTTACTGGCAATGCTCCATTAATGCAAGGAGAAGGAGAAGAGCTGATACAGCGATATCCAGGTTAGGTACTCTAAACATAAACTAGGTCGATAGAATAGTAGAGTTGTAATGAAGTTTCTCATTGCTCGCAATAAAGGTTTTCCAAATTTGCCCCAATAGCTTACAATGATGATGGTTTATTTAGTTGGTCTACAGTAAATATGGTCATATATATGGCTCTAAAAATGAATGCAACAATGAGCTATAGATAGCTATTTTCTGTGTTTTAGTCGATACTGAGTCACAACACGGCACAGAGGATGATTCCTGTATGTCAGAAAACATAAGTTACTGCACTTGAATGTACAGTAAAGGTATTGAAAGAGAAGCAGGCACTCTGGAAGTCTCTCCTGCTTCTCTCTGACATTTTATTTTCTCCCCGGCTGAAGTCCAGCGTTAAGATGTCACACAACCACAGCATTTTTCCTATGTGGGCGTACAGAGAGTGGAAATGAAAGAGTGAACGGTGAGCAGTCACTGAGCAAAGAGCAGAAAAAAAGTCCCTTTTGCATGAAATGAACAGCCTCTTTGCCCTTGGGCAGTTTTCTTCTTTTTCAGGAGAATGACAAAATGATGTGGAGGAAGAAGCAGTGGGGTTTTAACTTGCCCAGAAAGACAGAGAGAGAGAGAGAGAGAGATATCATTCATTGTTGCATCCAAATCTGCACAACTCATTTTGCTTAATCAGCAAACTGCACTCTGCAAGTCAGCCTCCTCAACAGCGTCATCACACGAGCACGCACAGATGCAGCGATGCTAATCAGCTAACTAGATAACTAACATAGCTAACCTAACTAAACTTTTCTGTTATACTTTTATGAAAACTTCATGTTAGAAGCTGAAACTTTGGAATAATTCAGTTTATGTTTGGAAAAATTAGCTTTCCTCAATTAAAGCATTACACAAACCACAATAAAAAATAACAGTAACACGAAAAGTAAATGCAAATATTAGCTTATTTTAGGTGTTTTGCTAGCTTATTTTAGGTGTTTTACTAGCTTATTTTTAGTGTTTTGCTAGCTTCTTTTTGGTGTTTTGCTAGCTTATTTTGGGTGTTTTGCTAGCTTCTTTTAGGTGTTTTGCTAGCTTCTTTTGGTTGCTGAGCTAGCTTATTTTTGGTGCTTTGCTAGCTTCTTTTTGGTGCTTTGCTAGCTTATTTTAGGTGTTTTGCTAGCTAATTTTAGGTGTTTTGCTAGCTTCTTTTTGGTGCTTTGCTAGCTTCTTTTTTGTGTTTTGCTATCTTATTTTAAGGTGTTTTGCTAGCTTATTTTAGGTGTTTTGCTAGCTTCTTTTAGGTGCTTTGCTAGCTTCTTTTTGGTGCTTTGCTAGCTTATTTTTGGTGTTTTGCTATCTTATTTTAGGTGTTTTGCTAGCTTATTTTTGGTGCTTCGCTAGCTTATTTTAGCTTAGTTTTGCTAGCTTATTTTAGTTGTTTTGCTAGCTTATTTTACGTGTTTTGCTATCTTATTTTTGGTGCTTTGCTACCTTCTTTTTGGTGCTTTACTAGCTTCTTTTTGGTGTTTTGCTAGCTTCTTTTTGGTGCTTTGCTAGCTTATTTTTAGTGTTTTGCTATCTTATTTTTGGTGTTTTGCTATCTTATTTTAGGTGTTTTGCTATCTTATTTTTGGTGTTTTGCTATCTTATTTTAGGTGTTTTGCTATCTTATTTTTGGTGTTTTGCTATCTTATTTTAGGTGTTTTTGCTAGCTTATTTTTGGTGCTTTCCTAGCTTCTTTAGGGTGCTTTGCTAGCTTATTTTTGGTGTTTTGCTATCTTATTTTTGGTGTTTTGCTATCTTATTTTAGGTGTTTTGCTATCTTATTTTTGGTGTTTTGCTATCTTATTTTAGGTGTTTTGCTATCTTATTTTTGGTGTTTTGCTATCTTATTTTAGGTGTTTTTGCTAGCTTATTTTTGGTGCTTTCCTAGCTTCTTTAGGGTGTTTTGCTAGCTTATTTAGGTGTTTTGCTATCTTCTTTCACTCGCTAAACTGCCGTAGGCTAGTATCCCAGTTGTATTCCTATTATGTCTTTCTGAATGTAAAACAGTTGTGAGCTTGTTTCCACTTACTTATCCAGCACGAAGTACAGGTCGAAGGCGCCCTGACAGGAGCTCTCCTCCTCCTCCTCGTCCGGCTGCTCCGGCTCGCCTCTCACAGATGGACAAGAAAGCAAAAATAATCCCAACAGAGCCAGAACAAGACGCATGTTCAACAAAAGTCTCGCCATAGTTTCTCCTCAAGGGGGAAAAAAAGTTTATTCCTTTATGGATAAAAAGAAAAAACAGCTTGAGTGTCTTCTTACATCCCAGAGAGAGTTAGTTAGAGATGCAACAAAGAGCAGAGAGAAGATGCAGGCGATGCTTCACCGTCTCTGTTGTGTTGAGCTCAGTTCACCATCATGGCCTCAGAGAGATGCTTTCTTTCTCTCAATGGGAATGATCACTAAATAAAAGTTTTGCTTGTTTCAGACTCCGCATGCAAGTTAGCAGGAAAAAAAGTTTTACAAACAGCATTTGCAGAAACCCGGCGCCAATGGGAGAAAGTGATCAAATGAATAGGTTGTGGTTTGCTAAAGAAAATGGGTAAAAGTTTCCTGTCAAAGTGTCAAAAGTGGTGTGAAGAAGCCAAATGAAGCTAGAGTAATGTAGAGCAGTGTTGTTGGAGCTGGAGGAACTGGAGGAGCCCGGGAGACAGACAGACTGGGCTGAAATGGACCAGGTTTCATGTTTCAGACTGAGGAGGAGAGAAAGAGAGAAAGAGGAGGAAAAATGGGTCAAGATCTCATTTTGCGCCTCCCTCACGTGGCAGACTGGCGCATTTTGCAGGGGAATGATCGCAGGGCATGATGGGATGATAATTATGAAACATATGAAGAGTCACTAGCTTATGCTGAAGCCTATTGTCATAAATCTTAACCACCTTAAAGCTGCAGTGAGTAGAAATGGAGCAAATATGATTCAAAAAAAGTTATTTTTATAAAACGATCACTATATCTTGACAGTATGAGACAAAAAAAAAATCATGTTCCTCTGTGTCCTCCGGTGCTCCTAATGGCATCTGCAAGATTTCACAGACTGGAGGAAAACAACCAATCAGAGGCCAGCTGGAGCCTTGCCATCTCTGAGCAGCTGTCAATCACTCACAAACTCTGATCAAATGGTCAAACTAGGCAGCGCTGATCAAATATGAATCAATATTATGTTACGTTAATGAACATTTCTCTCCTCAGATGTGTTTAGAAACATCTTGCAGTGTACTGTTTAGTTCTAAAATGAGAAAGTTTGTGACCCGGCAGCCATTTTGAGATCAGTTGAGGAAATACCAAGCACCGCCCACCAGCCGGAGCACAACCAATAGGAACACTCTCTCTCTCTCTCTGAAATGACCTGCGATTGGCCAAAGTCTCCCGTCACGGGCTAGATTTTTTAAAGCCTGTAAACAGAGTCATGAGGAGGTGCAGAAGTCTAGTTTTCTCTCAGAATACTTGAATTACAATATGCTGAAAGGTTATTATGGAATTTTTGCCCAGTGATGCAAAAACAAAAAATTGCTTACTGAAGCTTTAAACCAATGTGTGCATTTATGTAGTTTCCCAGCATTTTGTTCTCATTAATAAGTATAAGTTTGTGTGCTTTCTCTGTGCTTCTGCTGACATTTAATTACAGCAGCAGGGGACCATGAACAGCAACATCCTCTGTAATTACACCATCATAAACCAGAGGCTGTATAATGAGAGTGGAAAATATATTTACAGGATGCAACAAACAAATGTACACTTACACAAAATGTGTTTTTGTTATTCATCAAACATATGGAGGCGATTCACACTCAATTGTAATCAAATTTTTTTTTAAAGTTAAAGGTGCAGTGTATAGGATCTGGCGGCATCTAGTGGCGAGGTTGCAGATTGCAACCAACTGAGACTTCTCCCATGTGCTAAGCGCATAGGAGAACTACGGTGGCCGACGCGAGAATTCGAAAACATGAATGGCTCTATGTAGAGCCAGTGTTTGGTTTGTCTGTTCTGGGCTACTGTAGAAACATGGCGGACTCCGTGAAGAGGACCCGCTCCCTATGTACTGTAGATATAAACAGCTCATTGAAAGCTGAAAAAGACAAAACAATAATTCTTATTTTCATGTGATTATACACTAAAGTAAACATACTTCTTAATATTATTATTTATTATTCCATTTCTATAGATATATCCCCCTACATTTTACACACTGTTCCTTTAAGCAATCTGGCTAACAAGCTTACCTTAATAATACTGTAGTCTGATTACTTTGTGTATTGAAACAGCCCTTTAGATCACCTGTGTTCTTAATCCCATTTAAATCTAAACTACTTCATCAAATTAGGTGACGTATAAAATCATCACATAGTATTTGCATGTTCGTCCTCTGAACCATCATCTCTGTAAGGTCTGCTATGTGGCAATTTGTGATATGTTGTGAAGTTTTGGAATATGCACCATGTATCTGTATCTGTTTTAAGTTATAAATTAAATATAATATGAATAAATATTTTTTCTTTAGTGTATAATCACTTGAAAACATGAATCATTGTGTTTTTGTTACTTTAGAATGAGTTGTTTATATCTACATAGGGAGTGGGTCCTTTTCACGGAGCCGGCCACCATGTTTCTACAGTAGCCCAGAACGGACAAACCAAACACTGGCTTTAGAGAGGAGCATTTATGTTTTTGCGTTGGCCACCATAGTTCTACTATATGCATGACACACACCAGAAGTTTCAGTTGGTTGCGATCTGCAACCTCACCGCTAAATGCCGCCAAATTCTACACACTGCACCTTTAAGATTTTCATAAAATCAAAGCCTTATGGTCTAATTTTTCCAGCAATAGCCATTCATTGTCGGGGGTGGAGCCCACCATTCCCTCTCAGGATTCAAATTGCCTTATTTAATTCAAATAATTAAAAATAATTTGCATTATTTATTTTTGCCTTTTTTCACTTGTCCAGGCCACTCTTTTTCTGGGAAATATTTCTATAATTGAAATTTAATCTGCCGTCCTGTCACTTTTACACAGACCAGGCAGACATACAGATTCCTAAAAAGTCAGTAGCAGCCTGACCTCTTCACACGGTCACTCCCGTCGTGGAGCTTTAATCTTCAGACCCCCCCGACTCCCTTTAACACACATACACTGTCTATACCCTTTAACCCTTTAACCTTTTGGCCCCTGTTTAAAGTCTCAACACATGTTGATGTGCGCTGACTTTTTCCCCTTGTTCTGATTCTTGTGGTTTACAAATTAAAAGTCTAGTGCTCCTCTATCTCACATCCACTCATATCTTCACATCCGCTTACAGTAGCCTACATACCATTTACAACACACATACAAGTCCAGTGTATACAATCAAATACGTTGAGAAAAAAAAACAGTCCTGGTCTGTCTTTATGATTCTCAAGTTCATCCTAAAACAAGGTTATTTTTGTCATATTCTGTCTCATTGGCTCTCTTTGGATTGCAAAATTCAGTTAGTCACAATAATGTAAGATATGCACCAACGTGTTATATAAAGACTATATTCTCTAGAGGGTCCAGTCCTCTTCAAAGAGCCAGGAGAAATTATTTTGTGGTAAGATTTGAGCCTTAAGGCAGGGAATCTTATCCACATACCTATCTATATGTCCAGTGGGGTGAGGATGCAGGCAGGAGATTTGCTGGCGAGTCCAGTTTTTATTTTACTCTCATTTTTGATTCACCACTTCCTGTGGGTGCAGACTTTCCACCATACTGACACCAGAATTTCATGTGTGCAAATGTACAATGTGGTTGTAGCTTTACTTTGTGATTCAGTGTGACAAGCTGGGTTTGTTTTTGTCTTTTTTGGGGGATTTCTGTGCAAAATAACTAAGGTTTCTTCACTAGCCTGTAGCAGAGGAGCCCACAAAAAAGGGGCCTGCACAACAGGAAAATTAAGAGAAATTAAATGATATAGGTTTGACCAGTTGGTGCATTGGAGCACTGTATTTTAATTAGGGCTGTCAACCTATTAAAATATTTAATCATGCATGACTCTCCATAGTTAATCACGATTAATTACAAATTAATCGCACATTTTTTAACTGTTCAAAATATACCTTAAAGGGAGATTTGTCAAGTATTCAATACTCTTATCAACATGGGAGTGGGCAAAAATGCTGCTTTAAGCAAATGTATGTATACATTTATTATTGGAAATCAATTAACAACACAAAACAATGACAAATATTGTCCAGAAACCCTCACAGGTACTGCATTTAGCATAAAGAATATGCTCACATCATAACATGGCAAACTGCAGCCCAACAGGCAACAACAGCTGTCAGTGTGTCAGTGTGCTGACTTGACTATGACTTGCCCAAAACTGCAGGTGATTATCATAAAGTGGGCATGTCTGTAAAGGGGAGACTCGTGGGTATCCATAGAACCCATTTTCATTCACTGATCTTGAGGTCAGAGGTCAAGGGACCCCTTTGAAAATGTCCATGACAGTTTTTCCTCGCCAAAATTTAACGCAGGTTTGGAGCGTTATTTAGCCTCCCTATGACATAGTTGGTACCAATGGATTCTTTAGGTTTTCTAGTCTCATATGTCAGTATCTTCACTCTAGCTTTAAAACTGAGCCGGCTACAACCTTCGGAAGATCGATTGCGTTAATATGTTAAAGAAATTAGTGGCGTTAAAACGCATTTGCGTTAACACATTTTCATCACGTTATCTTTGGAAGCCCTAGTTGTAATGTACTCCTAAAATTAGTCATTAGTTCATCAGGGCGGATTAGTGTAAACTTTATGTTTCTACTCGGGCTGGTTTTTGCTGCACGCAGAAAAGAGTCAAAGGAAAGAAAATTGGACACAAGCATTATGATGTGGGAGTTTCATAAAACATATTGACTGAGATACTAAGTCAAATTAACAACCCAGCCTGGGACATGTAATGTCCAAACCCTTCGAGCTCTCTGCTGTGGCGTCAGGATCATCCTGGGTCTGTCAGTGGGGGGAACAGAGTTTAGAATAAGGCTGACTGGCCGAGTGACCACAAACACAGTTCTCCCTGTGAAATTCCACCGTCAATAGGGGCTTTTTCCAGGCACGGTGCACCACAACCCTCCGGAGACCCTGTGTTTGCAGAGACTAGGAGCGGAGAAAGAGACAGAGTTGCGCCGCTTGAAAAGTTCCTTGTCCGTGTACTGAGAAGATGACATTAGTTGTTACAAGATGTGCAGCACGACAGTAACATCGGGCAGTATTTTCACAGTATGGTACCGGTAAAGAAATGCCTCTAATGGATATTTAGTATGACAAAATACTGAGTAAAACCTGAGCACAGTGGATCCATTTTGTACTACAAACACTTAGCTGCAGCCTTTTCCAGCTTGCCAGACAGGAAATGATGGATTTTACAGCTCTGGTGTGTTTGTTATAAACAGAAGGAAAACTTAATTATCACAGCCACGGATGCTCACCACAGTTCAGCAGAAGTTGTAATACTGTAGGTGGAAAGAGCGCCACCTACAGAAACTTCATCAAAAGAAAACTCTACAAACCCCTTAACAAAAAGAGGTATATCCAAGTGTGCTGATAGTATACTTCTTTTAAACTTAAAATAAGAGAGTATACTTTCAGTTCTCTTTTGATCAACTTATCAGAGATATACTAATTATACTTGGCTCATACTAACAAGTATACAGAAACATCTAAGTAGACTTGGCTTATACTGACAAGTATACAAAAAGTCAAAGTATACTTGGCTCATAGGCCTACTTGTACTTAATCTTTTGATCGAGATATACTTAAGTATGCTTGCCTTATAGGTCTACAGAAAGGTATACTTGGCTTGTAGTTGTGCTTACTTTTTGATAGAGTAGCCAATTAAAGTGTGTGAGACAGTCCCATTTCCTTCCCACGGATGCTGTTTGATTGACAGGTGGCTGCTGGGAAATGCAGTGCTGAAACGTTACAGCGTTTTGAGGCCTCAGCAACTATAAAATGGGGCCATAACAGAGTTAAACTAATGTGAAGGTTGAGGGTTGTTGAAACATGAGTAACACATGCAGCCCACTGCTTCCAACCTATTTATACGCCTATAAAGCCACCTTTGATTGCAATGACCATGTCCACACCCTTATTTTGACGGCGTCAAAGTGCATTTTGTGAAATGTAGGAGCAATTGTTCTCAACTCATGTGCTATAATTGACTTTTCGAGCCCTGAAGTGAAGATGCAAAACTTTGTCTTTTTGAAAAAAAAAAAACTTTTTCGCAGCCCATATTTTCACCCTCTCAGATTTGGTGGCGTTGCTTTCAAGGAACACACATACTGTAAATCATCTGAATCACGCCTGAATATGTTAGAGGCTAAAACCAACAAGGCTGTGTGTGTTCCATATACCCGCCTTCACTCCTACCACTCAGTTCACTTACACAAGAGCAGAGCACCATCTTGTGGTAAAGATGAATATCTTTGCATGGAGACTTGCTGTAGAATAAAAGCAACCAATTGAATCAGATTTTTGCCACTTTAAGGCTCAATTTGATTCTTCCTTTATTCAGGAAGAAGGAGGAAGAAGAATTATTACAAAACAATCCTTTTTTTCACACAAAACTTTATTCAGCAGTTTAAAAACATGATTGAAAACAAAAATCAGCATATAAATGAAGACATACCAAGTGTACAATAAATTGTGGGTGTCCATTCATCATCAAGAAATGTCCATATCATGACTAAATAATACATTTTAAGAGACATTTTGAAAAACACATTTGAGATTCCTCTTTAGTGAGTGCTCTATGGCTGCAATACCTTCTGGGGATTTGAATTCTTAATGTATGGAGTGGTATTGGTCATCATGTAAATGTAAAATAAATATTCCTGGTCTATTATGGCTTTTATAACCAGCTTAATAACAGGCTTCAAATGCAATTCAGTTCCACCCATGTACCATTAAAAAAAGTCTTAGGTGTGTTCAGATGTGTAGAAATGTGCTACATTCTAATGAGTGCAGGACAATGAGTGTGGCATTTTGATTGGTGTCTTTTTGCATTGCTCCGGACTGTGGAAAACACTGGAATGCTAAAATTGATGTATGAGTAGGTGCAGAGTGAATGGGTGTACAGTGACTGAGGAAGATGCGGGAAAAGCTACGCAAAAAGCTAGCAAGTGGACTTTGAGTTAAGCTTTGGGGGGGTCAAAATCTTCCTATTTCATACATTAACGTCTCCTCCAAAACATCTGAAATTCGACTTGAGCGATACTTTTACCGACTCTTCTAGCCCTAAAAATGTAGATGCTTGTGAATCTTCACAATTTTCCCTTTAGTCTTTACTAGGGCTGTCAAGGTTAACGCAAATTCGTTTTAACACCACTAATTTCTTTAACGCATTAACGCAATTGATCTTTTGGAGGTTGTAGGCTTAGTTTAAAAGCTAGAGTGATGATACTGGCATCATATGAGGAAAAATTGTCATGGCCATTTTCAAAGGGGTCCCTTGACCTCTGACCTCAAGATATGTGAATGAAAATGGGTTCTATGGGTACCCACGAGTCTCCCCTTTACAGACATGCACACTTTATGATAATCACATGCAGTTTGGGGCAAGTCATAGTTAAGTCAGCACACTGACACACTGACAGCTGTTGTTTCCTGTTGGGCTGCAGTTTGCCATGTTATGATTTGAGCATATTTTCTTATGCTAAATGCAGTACCTGTGAGGGTTTCTGGACAATATTTGTCATTGTTTTGTGTTGTTAATTGATTTCCAATTATAAATATATACATACATTTGCATAAAGCAGCATATTTGCTCACTCCCATGTTGATAAGAGTATTAAATACTGGACAAATCTCCCTTTAAGGTACATTTTGAACAGATAAAAAATGTGCGATTATTTTAATTGTGATTAATCATGGACAATCCTGTGATTAAATACTTTAATCGATTGACAGCCCTAGTCTTTACTAAAATGAGACGGGTAACTTGCAGGCTGTGCCAGTATAGGCTTATACTTTAACTTAGAGAAAAAAACATAACTGAGGTTGAATTGCTGGAGACAAACTGGAGTGAAATCGACAGCGTTAAGCGAACTAAATCAACACTTTAATTTGCTATGGTGTATCTTTAGATTACAAGGCTGACAAATGAGTAAGTAAGATAAAAAAAAAAACAGCTAAAGGAAATAACATATGTTTTCTTCTCTGCTTTGATTTCTGTCCCTTTCCATTCAGGGTTAACTGGAGATTTTATAAGGAGACCTGTCTGACCTCTGTGTCCGATCTTAGATATGCTAAAGGGGAATCTGACTAGCACTGTAACCTCGATGCTCTTTTCAAGTCAAGAACAACATACTCCACTACAACTACAGAGAAGTGATTGAGAATGGAGGAAACATACATTTAAGTTCAATCTGGCTACTTCAGATATTATTTTAGAGATAAACCTTTGCTACGGTTTTCTTTAAATGTTCATGGTGGGGTTAGACAAAAAAGAGCATCTTATCTATAGCGCATTAAAGGGGAACAGCATATTATTGTGCATTTATGCCCTTCCCTTAAAGACAACCTATTGCTTATTTTCAGGTTCATACTTGTATCACCCCCCCCCCAAAAAAGCCCAGTCTGCTCTGATTGATCAGCTGGCCCACTCTGTTGTGATTGGTACACCGAACCAAACTCTTCAGACTCCGCTCCAGCTCCGCTCTAACTAGCTTTGTTTAAGGGAATGCCAAACTAGCCGCTGGGAAGGTGTTATGCAAATGTGTTGCTTGGTGACATCACCACGTTACGGAAGAAAAGGCGGGACTTCAAGAAAGTTTTTTCAGGTAGTTCAGGAGCAGTGTTTCTGTGGGGGAGAGTAAAGCCCAGTTTATGATCGCCGTAGTGAAGCTGGCGCGTGCAGAAAATGACGTCATCACGGATTTTGCGTGGTGCGCGAAGGCTCTGCAAGTTGTCGCGGCGCTTGGTTGTGCACCTCTGAATTTAACTAAGTGCCCACTGCGTGCGCTGCGCCTTTCGTTTCAACATGGATACCTTCGATGGAAGACTGGCCAAGCAGGTTAGCCTGTACAGACGTCTCTACAACTGTTCATTGAGAGACCACAGCAACATGACATTAAATACTTGGAAAGAAGTAGGCGACACACTGGGGAAAGAATAGGCTTTTTGCCTCAGGCTGGGAAAAAATATGACGGATCGTTTTGTAAAAGCTAAATAAAAAGGTCTCATGGAAAGAGTGGCGACCCGAGAGGACGCACCGAGACAGAAAGTAATTTAGACTTGGAGGTAAGCGACAGTAAGTTACAGAACACAAATGCAATGTTTGGCTGTATGTCGGTGTTTAGTACTGTTGCCAGGCAGCCTACTTTCCCTTCCGGTAATACTCAGTGACTTCTTGCTTACCTGCCGTTTTGGAGCATATTGCAACGAACAATGCGTTGAGCATAAATACCTTTATGCATGCTCGTAGTGCGCGCGCCATCTAGGGAGACCCGCGCCACCGTGTCTCGCGCGAGTATAAACAAAGCTCAACTCCCTTTGGCATGGACTTTGGGTTTTGTAACTTTGAAGACCTTTTACATACACAAAAACACTACATAACACACCACCAGCTTCTTTAAAACAGAGATCTCTCTTTAGCTACAAACTGAGTTACAAACTGAGAGTTCCTTTAAGGTATAATATGCAAGAATTTACAAAAAAAAACAATGTATAGACTGATACAAAAATAATCCCTCTCAATCATCACTTATGCCCCAATAGAATTGTGTGTTGGTGTCTGTTCCTGCAGAGACCCTGCTGCCCTCTGTTTGGATTTCCTCTTTTCTTCTTATTTTGCTTTACTTGGGACGCTGCTGGGCGTCTGCAACCAGTCTTTGGGTCCCACGTGGGGGTGTAACCCCCAGCCAATAACAGCATGCAGGGTGTGCAGCCCCTCCAGGTAGTCAAATACCGCCGCTTTGACACGCCCCTCAGCTTCTGATACCAACCCAAAAGTCCCCCTTTAGCTCGGAGATACAAAACGTTTCACGGATGAGAACAGGTTGTGTAATGTATTCCCGTGGTCCCCCGGATCCTCTCTGTGCTGTGAGTGCAGCTATGCTCGGTGTGTGTCTTTTTACGAGAGCAGCATTGAACCACAGCCAGCAGACAGGAAGCCTGCATTCATTCAAAATCCGGTAACTCGGCACCTTCCCGCAGAGTTATGCGGAGATAGTTGTGTGTTTATTTGTGCTTTAGAACGTAACCACCAGGAAACAAATCAGAAAATTACGTTTTATTTCTCCGATTTGCTGCTTTGCTCTCACTAACGCCGTTCTCTCTCTTCAGTCACTCTACAGCTCGCTCCACCATCGCTGCTCTCTCTCTCTCCCTCTCGGCTTGTAGAGCTTTGGAAGTGTGGCCAACTTTGAATGCAGTGTGTTTACAAACAGCAAACGACAACTGTTACATATAGGGCACTCATAGGGACAGAGAGTGACATGAGGACAAACACCAACCATAGCTCACTTCAGCGAGGACGCTGTAACAGGAGACGCCATCGATAAAGATGTCAACAGAGCTCGTCCCCTCCCCGAGGCTCAATGACACCATAACCTTCACAGCTGAGACGCGTACGGCAGAAAGCTAAACGGACAACTGGGGCGAGAAAAAGTTGTGTAGGTATTTTTAATGTTTAGATATTTACTCCGTGAAAGACGAGAGCCCGTCTGAAGACAACAGCTCGGAATACATTTCAAAAGTGACAAACATGAACATCTGAAAACAGTCGACAGCTGATTATCTGACATCAGATTATAGCAGGCTTGTGCCTGGAGATTGACATTTCCATAACAATACTCGTTAGCTGGTGCTCTATGAAATCTGTAGAGTCAAAGGAACAAAATTATATGAGGTCTATTGTATTGCACATACAGAGAAAAAGGCTTATTCAAGTTCGCGTACAATGATTTAAGAAATATCCCCAGAAGAACCATTGGTAAAAGGAAAGCAAAAAAAAAAAGGGCTGAAAATTACAAAAAAGGGTGATTGTGATGAGCTTCAAGGCTGAAACTGGATAGAAAAGAGACACAAAATGTATCTAAAATAAAACATTTTCTTGATGTGGTGAGCTGCGGCTCGGTTTAATTTGAACCCCTCCATGATCATACTGCTTTGGAGCGATGCATGAAAACAATGCACTTCAAGCTACAGACTAGAGGAAAAACAGAAAACACTAAGGCTGCGTCCGAAATCACATACTATGCACTACATACCCAATATCTGTACTATCGTTCAACATACTCTTGTGTGAACAAACAGTAGTGTGTATGTCTTCGGACGCACTGAGCAGTAATTTACATCGTCACTTCCTGAGAGCCTCCTTGCCGGTTGGAAACGTGTAACCATGGTAACCTGTGCAATCCTCCAAAACAAGTTTCTGAGAATCAAAGTCTGAAGTAATTTAAAATATATATCACGCCTAGCAAAGGGAAATGTTTTATACTTAAATTGAAGCGTTATTGACGTTACAGAGCTTTCGGTCAACGTCTGTTATGAACGTTGTTGTCACTTCTGCATTGCATTGTGGGATATTTATGCCGCCGTAGTGTCCAGCATTGCATACTGTAATATTTCACTGGATATAGTATGCAATTTGCATACTATTGGTTTCATTCTAAGGTTTCGGACATACTGAAATATCTCACATACGGTTTTAGCGTACTAAATAGCATGTTAGAATGGAATTTCGGATGCAACCTAAACTTTGAGAATTCTACCACAACGAGGACAGTACAGGATACATTCACAGAGCAGGTCTCGATTCTCAGCCCTGATTATTTATTCTGGGATGTAACCCAAATCTGATACTAACATGACCTGGAAGTGACAGTCATGCAAAGAAGCAGAGTAGAGATTTTTGTATCTTAGCTACTCTTTGGGATGGAATACATGTCGTTCGAAGTCCCCTCTTTGACATTTCTAGTAGGTACCTTCAAGTTGTGCAATTTCAAAAGCTTGATTTTTGTTTTAAAAAGGTTCACAAATAGAGTGGTGCAGGAATGAGTCCTAAAACCCGGAAATGAGTTAGCATTTTAGCACTTCGGTTCCCTTGTCTGGAAGTTTTTTGAATGGGTTTTTAGTTAGATGTCTGAAATAAGGTCTGTGGTTAACACATGCTAAAGAAATTTTGTTCTACGATATAAAATACCTCGGTAAATATCCCACTCGTGAATTTTGAACCCTTTACGTGTCTTAAAAAAGGCGGTTGAGGGCGCCTGGGTTAGCTCAGTTGGTAGAGCGGGCGTCCATGTATTAAGGCTTGGTCCTGACCGCGGCGGCCCGGGTTCAAATCCGGCCTGTGGCCCTTTCCGCATCCACTCTCTCTCTATCCACTGTCCTGTCAATAAAAATGGAAAATGCCCCCAAAAAAATAACTTTAAAAAAAAAAAAAAAAAAAAAAGCGGTTGCTAACAAGTGGCTAAATGAGACTACTAAACGTCATCAAATCGTCTCGTCCGCCGTTAGTCTCGTTTTGTATTCTCGCGCTCATGCGACCGTGGTGTAGTATATTTATAGGCTAATGTATGCTTTTTACTTCTGGTGATTGAATTTACACTTAAAAAAAAAGTGGTGTTCATTTGTGAAGATTATCTTGCTGAACAAAACGTGTAAGTATCATAAAAGTGTGTTTTCCACAGCGCTTATTTTCCGCAATAATCCAAAACCCAATGGAAAAATCCCATTGGCTTTTTGTTGAGGGAACCCGGGCGATGCTAACTTCCTGGTTGGCCTACAAAAATACGTCATCACTGCACCACTCTAAAGGTCGATAGACATAAAATTCAAGTGTCCAATATTTATAAAACAAACAAGTTTTTCAAATTCAGTCATTTTGCAGATCTTAAAATTCAGCTCAAAATTCAAGTTTTTCAAGTTGGTTTCAGACAAGCAACAAAATTCAAGATGAAAAGTTGAAACTGGAGCATTCAGGCTACCAAAGATAAGCAGTCAAGCCTGACTGGAACCGATCAAACCTCCGTCCCATCAGGTTACATTATGTCAGTCACATGAGTCAAGTTCAGATTGGAAACCCTGGACACTTGAATTTTCTATCTGGATCTTTGAAATTTCAAAACTTAAATGACCAAAAGTTTGAAACGGGGGGAAATTGTGATCTGTTGGGGGTCACGCTGCTTTACACTGCTCAGAAATGTAGTCAAACATATCACAAATGTCTCAGATTCATTTTAGAGTTCAGATAAATGTCTCGAGCATGCTGCTGGATATGATTTCTTACATATGATCCATGGGAGCAGGAAACCAAATGCACCACCAGCTGTGGGATTTGTCTGATGTTCACAGTGCTCAGACAAAAATCTGATATGTCACATGTGATGTGGGGGAATATCTAAACTGTGCAATTTGAGCTGCAGTGTGAATGTAGCCACAATGTTTTTACCACGCAGACTGTCAGGCCTAATGGGGACTCCAGCAGGGAGCTGCCAGCATAAATTCAAGGCAATTTAGTCTGCGGCTGACATGTTTCTGTCCTCTGTCCTCCACTGTGGTTGGTGACAAAGCTGGATGAACAATTTCAAACAATTATCTTTGCTGTACAACAATGATCAGAGTCTATATACAGGCTAAAGGCAGGCACTGCTCAGCGTCTAACTGAGAAACAGGCAAAATGGCTTGTTCAAACACTGCATGTTTATGACTTGTAAGAGGTTAATCTTTATCTTTTATTTTATCTATCATATGTCCCACTGAGCCACTTCCCTACCTGAAGAACTCACCTGACAGCTATTTTTAAAAACGATAAAAGTTGTTCCATTTCAATGTTTCTGCTCAGGCAAGCGAACAGTCACAAAATGTTTGAAGAGTGGTTACAAGCTCTCCCTTTGCCCTCCAGACAAAACAAAAAGTCTAATGCAGTGGTACAGAGGTCACAGTATGCTGTCAACTGAAAAGTAACATAAGTGAAATGATGCATTATTGTGAAATACAGAAAAAATGATGCTACTTTTAACATTTTCAAATCAAATCATGTCTAACTTGGTGGAGTGTCCCTTTAAAGGAGTAGTGTGTGGGATTTAGTGGCATCTAGTGGCGAGATTGCAGATTGCAACCAACTGAATACCCCCTGCGCTGATTTCTTTTCTAAGCGTGTCGCAGAACTACGGTGGCCTTCAGATAACGCAAAAGGCTCTCTCTAGAGTCAGTGTTTGGTTTGTCCGGGCTACTGTAGAAACATGGCGGACTCCGTGAAGAGGACCCGCTCTCTATGTAGATATGAAGGGCTCATTCCAAGCTAACGAAAACAACGATTCTTAGTTTCAGGTAGAGCTGCAACATTAAGTCGACTAGTTGATCAACAGACAAATAATCGCCAACTATTGATAATCGATTAATCGTTAAAGTGATTTTTCATGCAAAAATGGCAGAAAAATGTTATATCTTTGGGTTTTGGACTGATAAAACAAACCGTTAAATACATCACCTTGGACTTTGAGAAACTGGGATTGACATATCTCACTATTTTCTGACATTTTATTATTTATTTATTATTATTTTATAGACCAAATGATTAATTAATTAATTAATCCCCCTAAATCCTACACACTGGACCTTTGAACAATATTTTTGATATTAACACTAAAACAAAAAAAAAAAAGTAGTACTAGTAATAGTACTGCGGGTTCCACTGAAAATCAACACCTGAACCGGCCGTTCTTTGCAGCCCTCAGCTCATTGTTTTGGTTCACCGCTCCATATAGAGTACTATTGGCTCTCACCAATCCCACATATATAAACGTGTAGGCAGCCGAGCTCACACACGCCGTCTGTATGCTGGTGAAAGAAGTCAACCATCGAGCGAACAAATGTGACAGATCATTTTGATGTTATTGGACCGCATCGAGCATTAAAGGCGAATGAATACTGGATTTACATTCATCAGGTGGTGAGAAAAGGGACAACAAGCCCTAAGCAACTAAAGGATGCAGTATAACAGGGCTGTGTTGCTGCCCCTTAGTGGTCTGGAGGGTCATTAAGTGGTCAATAATGCAGCTTTTAAGACCATCATTTTTGGGAATTTCTCTTTCCCTAGATAATATATGATACGATTGACTGCAAAGCTATGACCAGGGAAACAGTCTCGTCTCTGTCAGCTACGTTAAACTGAAATGTTTCACAAGGGCCAAATACATATTCCTTTTGCCCAACACACACACAAACACACACCCGCCAGCACCCACACACCAAATGTTTTGTCTGCAAGATTAATGAAATCATTAAAAAAGGCAGCAGTCATAGCTTGGATTGATCTAAGAGTTCCTGAATCTAAAAAAATACAGAAGGCGTAGCCTAGCGGTAAAACTAGCGTCTTTCTGAACATTAACCCCTTTTTTTGTTTCGTCTTGTAGAAGGCACACAAACTACCACAAAAGTAAAGTAATAATCTTCAAAATGTGCAAAAAAGCTCAGTTTACATTATTTCCTCAATAAAAGAAAGAAGGAGAAAAGAAAGAAGTAAATGTTCAGTATCTCACTCTCTGCCTCTCTGGGGGAAAAAAAGGATTGCAGTGCAGAGTCCACGGGCGTCAAAGTAGAAATGTGCTTTAGAACCAACACCTCTGCATTTCTTCCATTGGCACTTAGTTAGCATCAGTGCAGATAAAAACGGCAGAGGCAGAGTCTGCATGTGCAGCAGGATGTGCACATTTTTGTATGTGGTTGAAAGGCTGCATGACAACTTCTGCTCTTAATTCAAGATGGTTCAAAGAGACAAGTGGACGAGGATCTCCAGAGTTAGTGTGGTGACTGGATTCACTTAAAGAACAACCCCCCCAAAGATACAATGACACATGGTAGATGAAAGAAAGCAGCACTTTTGAGTTTCTCCCTCTTGTTTTTGCTCCAAAGTAGTTCCTCCACAGTACGATTTTATTTCAGCTACAGTAGCTGTTCTCAAAAAAGCATAAGTTATCCAGCAATATGGGGGAAGCACCTCTGGTCCGTAAGCGTCTGCCGCACCATCTATCCCGTGTCCTCGGTCATTCAGACTCAGGCGACGAGGCAGTGGTGGTGGTGGTGGTCGTGGTGGTGGTGGTGGTGGTGGTGGGTGACAGCTTTAGGGTTCGGAGGGCCTGCGGGTTGACGATGACCTGGATGACAAAGTCCTTCTGGATCTTAGTGTCCTGCAGCCGCGTCTTGTCCGTGAGCAGCTTCCCGGAGAAGAACCAGCGCTGGTGGTTGGCGTCGATGTCCTCCTGGGCCTGCAGCTGCTTCTTCAGGAGCCCTATGGTGTCGGCCATGCTGGCGCTGAGGCGCAGGTCCGTGCCCGTGGACAGTCGTACCTGCGGCGGACAGGAAGTAGGAAAATTAACCTCGGCCAAAAGAGACACAGACACAGGTGGAATTTGCCTTTCCAGAATAAACAAAGACGGGAACTTGTTATACTGGCTAGTAGCGTTCTGAGATGATACAGAGACGTAAATGACAGCTAAAACAGAGTATAGTTGGTGGGTTACCTTTAATAAACATGTCAATGACCATTTCAACAAATATATTGCATTTGTTGGAAGTGTGGGCAAAGATAATACAAAAATAAGTCACTCAACTCCCAATTAAAGGGCGGGTCAGTGTAATCGAATAATGTGAACGCTAGCACTAGCTGAGTCAACGTTAGCTGTGCTAAGTTTGGTAATAACTAAAAGGGTTAGTTTAGATTTTCTGAAGTGGGGTTGTATGTATCCTCCCATGTTCTGCAAGGTAAAATTACTACTTTTGTGAATGTAGTCTGGTGGCTTTGAAGAGAGCAATATAATGGCTTCAGTTCCCCGTCAGAAAGGGCTGTCTGATGGTGAGGTAAAGTGGCTGCGGACGGGAGCAGCAGAAAAACAAATAATAATAATAAAAAAATCAATATCAGTTTAAGTGTACGCTATATTTAGAATATTTTCACAGCTTTACCTCGTCAAAAACAGCCATTTTAACATGCAGAACGCGGGAGTTGCTGGTCTACTGCTGCATCGATCGGTTAGTTTGTTTGTGTTATTGTGTGTAAAAAAACTAATATTGGCCCTTTCAATGAGAAAAACAACCAAGCAAGTCTTTTAGGGATGCCTGTCACAGTACCTTGAGCTGGAATTCCTTCTTGGGTGCTACAGGGGGTTCGGGGCTATCGCTCGGGTCGTCGTCACTGCGCTCTGAGATGAGGTTGACGGGTGGAACCAGGCAGTAGACGGGCAGCTGGTAGCGGTTCCCGAGTTCGTCGTAACACTCTGCGAGAGTACCTAGAGAGGGGTGTCGAAGAAAACAGGACAAGTTGTTTCACTGACTTTGTGTGTGCAAGTGTATTTTCCTAGACATTTCAGATATGAGCAGGAGTGTGAATGTGTTTTCTGTCCTCACCATGTGGCAGTGTGATACTGGCTCCGTCCACTATAGCCTGGGCCAGCTCGTGGTCGTTACACTCCAGGGCCACGGCCGCAGCTTTCAGGGCATCCCAGATCTCCTTGCGGCCCTCGAAGGCTGGCGCTGTGTCCCAGAACTCGTCCCGCTTGCTCCGCAGCTGGCCCTCTGTCATCGGATAGTCGCTCTTCCACTTGGGACGGTCTTTCTTCAGAGGCTCGTTACGTCCTGTGGGAGGAAAAGTGAGGGACATATCGGTAAAGGTAGTGAAACGATTTGGGATTTATTTTGGTTTGAAACAGTTCACAACAAATGTGGTACAGTCCCCGTCTCCTGGATCGTCTTGAGGGACAGACTGTGCCTTTACACTCAGATTGCGTAGAAAAACAGTACAGTCCGGTTTTTCAGTACCACTGATGATCTAAATGAATTTCGTAACCATGTGTAAATGTTCACCACATAATGCAAAGAACAGGCAGACTGACTAATGAATAACATGATGTTCCCAAGTAATTAATATCGTCATAAACAGAGCTGACAGCAGAGAGAAACACTGGCCGTCACCAGAGACGGAGAACATCCCACCCCGCCCCACCACGCTTCGTCATCCCCATCTAAAATTAGGAGGTCATTCAGGGTTTGCAATATGCATGAAGCATGTGTAGCCTATATCTGTCCAGTAACCCTACCTGTGTTCCCACCATTTAATATTAACACAACGCACACCTACTGTAGGCCAGGAGAGCACTTACATTAGTGGAGGCCTGAGGGTCACACCCAAAGACGCTAGCATCAGGAACTACTGTAACATTTCTGATCACCATGTAGTAGTTAAACACCTTAACATTTACTAGATTCTGCAAGATATGGTTAACTTACTGCAAAAGACACCACAATTTACCATACTATTGCCTGCAATTGCCTGAGTATATTGCATGGGTAGTACTTGAACAGAATAGGCTGTAGTGAAGTCGTGTGCTGCAACAGTAGATCTTTAGTAAATAGTAAAAAATGTTTAAATGGTTGCTAACTGCCTGTCACTTCAGGTTATGTTGTCAAAAACAGGTTCCAAACCAGCCTAAGCTTATGTTTCCAAATGCCCGAGAGGCGGAGATGTGAGCGGAGGGATGGAAAACGAAGAGGAGTATGAAGGAGACAGCACACATCCAAGAGGTTGCATTTCTTTCAAACAAATTATTTATAGTGCAGTCGGCTTAGGAGGAGTAATTTGGAGGACACGGGGTGGTGTAGGATTAGCACTTCTTGGAGACGAGTGAATCCCAAGTGAGGCAAAGGGGCTTCCTCAATACCACTCAGCCAAAGTGGTTATGGACATGTGGTGTCTGTGTAGAAGACAATATTTATCCTAATGTGGTCCATAGTGCAACATAAGACACAACGGTACACATACAATATAGCTGAGGTGCTGATATTTTCATGTTATTCCAGTTCTCAGGGACAAAACACACAAACTATACCTGAGCTTTTCAAACAGTAAGGCATGCAACTGACTGTTATGTGTTTTTCTTGTTTACGGTATTAATCGTCTGCTCTGTAAAAAATCAGAAAATAGTAAAAAAAAGAATGTCCAAGGTGACATCATCAAATGTCTTGTTTTGTCCAAACAACAATCCAAAAAACTAGGATTTTCAGTTTGCTGTATTATAAGGCATTTGGCTGGAGCCATTAAATGTTGGACTTTCTTGTTTGAAAGTTTACTTAAACAAGAGTTGTTCCGATACCGATAACAGTATCGGAAGGTATTTTGTCACGTGATGATAGCAAACAAGAACAGTGCGGTGCTAGTGGAGAGTGTAATGGTAACGGTAGTCAGAGCAAGAAAAATGTCAGCCATTTGGAAATATTTCACAGTGGAAAATCCAACAAGTAAAACAGCAATATGGGGCGCCCCAATAGCTAATTTGGTAGAGCGGGCGCCCATATATCATATATAGTCCTAACCACGGCGGCCCGGGTTCAAATCCGACCTGCGGCCATTTCAGTATGTCGCCCCCTTTCTAAACTGTCCTATCATCAAAGGCTTGAAACAGCAATATGTTCAGTATGTAAGGCTTCTGTTTGGCGGGGGAGCCACTAGTGTTGCCAAGTTCTATTGCATTCATTCTCTGTATGTATTTGTTCATGTTTTACAAAGAGTTTATACTGAGCCAGGCCATACAACAAAGATAGGAATCATATCCCATCTTTACATGGTCAGTAGTAAACAGCTGTTAAATAATAACTACAAGTTTATATTTTTTTATCACGCAAGTTCAGGTATCCGAATCAGTATCGGGAAGGAAAAAAAATGGCATCGGAACATGTCTAATTTAAACAATGAATTATCACAATAGATTTTCATTTTCTGTCAATCGACTAATCGATGAATCATTGTAGCTCTTAACCGTAATACAGTATAAATCGTATGAGTACATCCATGGGTACATTGCAAACAGGAACTGTTAATAGCTAATTCTGCAAACTTTTAATGCAGCTAATTTGCCAAAATGTAAATATAGTAAAAAAAAAATAATAAAACATGGCTCAAGTTGTAGCCAGCAAACTCACTGACCCCATGGCAAAATGATACTTCCTGTTTAGGGAGGAGGAGGGAGGTGGTGTGTGTGTGTTTGGGAGGGGGAGGGTGGAGTCGTCTCCATTTTGTCTGAAGGGAGCCCCGCATTGTGTGACTTTGAAAACCCCTAAAATATACCAATATTCACCCTCTTGTCAAACGGGAAGCTTTTCGGTCATTTAAAAACAGTGCCTCCGTTACACAGTTTGTCCACCGGAGAGCACTGACAAGTTGATTTTTCAAAAATCTTCTGCCTGCTCAGTATGCATCTTGCTCACAATTGTAAAAAAAATAAATAATGATAAGCTCAAGGGATCCATAAAGATATTTTTTTTTTATATGCATGCTGCGTAAGTAACGTTATTTTGCATTAATAACGTTAACAACGCGTTAACGCAAAATCATTTCAACACATTAACTTAATCGATATTTCGGAAGTTGTAGCGGGTTTTAAAGCTAGAGTGAAGATACTGATATCATATGAAACAAAATCTAAGGAATCCATTGGTACCAACCATGTCATACTAGCTTGTCGAGAAGGAGGCTATATAACGCTCCAAACTTTCTGCTAAATTTTGGCAAGGAAAAACTGACATGGTCATTGTCAAAGGGTTCCCTTGACCTCTGACCTCAAGATATGTGAATGAAAATGGGTTCCATTGGGTACCCACAAGTCTCCCCTTTACAGACATGCCCACTTAATGATAATCACATAAAGTTTGGGGCAAGTCATAGTCAAGTCAGCACACTGACACACTGACAGCTGTTGTTGTCTTTTGGGGTGCAGTTTGCCATGTTATGATTTGAGCATATTTTTATGCTAAATGCAGTACCTGTGAGGGTTTCTGGACATTATTTGTCATTGTTCTGTGTTGTTAATTGTTTTCCAATAATAAATATATACATACATTTGCATAAAGCAGCATATTTGTCCACTCCCATGTTGATAAGAGTATTAAACACTGGACAAATCTCCCTTTAAGGTACATTTTGAACAGATAAAAAATTTGCAATTAATCGCGATTAAATATTTTTTCGACTGACAGCCCTTATTTGAACTTGAGTGGTATCGATCTTCTGATCCACAACCACATTTACCAAGATGTCGAACTATTCCTTTAAGTAATGGTGCGCTTGTTTGTTTTGCTATGTATGTATCTATGTAAGTAATACATTTGAGGTTAGGTGCGTTTATTACGGAGCATGAATAAGCACATTTTTCTTTCTCTCTTTACTAACACATACCATTATGTGGTGTGAATAAATGTCTTGCAAATTACATATTGCGTATGGCAGTCACCTCTGTTGAGATATCATTAAAATTGGCTGAATAATGTCATAGTGACGTACTGTCAGCCACTCTGTGATTTCAACTGTCGTGTTTTAATGACTCCCTTTCCTAAGAGGAGGACTGACACAGAACGGTTATCTCTTAGCGACACATTGGGTCAACAAGACAGGTGATATTTTCTGAAAAGTCTACATGTTAAAACAGTTAGCACAAGCAGATGTTGGACAGCTAAGGACTTCTAAGCTTGACAAAAAATCATCAGAAGAGGGGTGGGTGAAGGATGTCTGATTTTTTTTAGACTTGAAATGCATCTGTTCTGTATTTTCAGTGTCCTGAAAATGCAATTGGGATTCCTTGAAGAGAGTAAAAAGTAAGCTATACAAAAGAAAATACTGACTAAAACCACCTTCCAAGTGATAGATATACAATTTAAAAAAGGTTTTTATCTTTGAAGGAAATAATAAGCGTGCTTTTGTGGAATGTGTGTATAAAAAGCACGCAATAACAATAGGAATGAGTCAATGAATCGCCTTCCTGTATCAAATCCAACCGAAGCACAGGAAAACAGAGACATGATGAAGCAATGCATTACAGACGCGTGAAGCAACATCAGGGTGTTTTCATCCAGCTGGGCTCATAAAAAACAGGTGCCACGTGATGAGGCTATAGAGTGAAGCGTGTTGCGAGTGTTAATGAAATACGTCATAAACAAAGCACGAGGATCGTAAGGCGTCCCTGTGCTGTACGTCAGGTTACAAACCAAACAACACACCCAACAACAACCGTAGGTGGCTGTTAAAGGATTACCTGCTTCTGGGAAAAGTACTGTATGTTCGACACGTATTGCTGCTTTGGCCCTGCAGAGATATTTAACAGCCTCTCACATTCCCCTGACATGAGGCAAGTAATGAATGTGGGGTGTTTTCTGTGTTCCTCTTTAAAAGGCAGACATCAGTGAATTGGAGCAGATCAACAGCGGAGAGGAGGAGGGGAAGTGCACTCTTTAACTGGACACAGACTGGATCCATGTATGACTGTATTTCCTCAGGGCACACAAACACATACACTCCAGCGTGCAGTCAAATACACACATCCTTGCAGCTGGTTTATCTTATCACCACAACGCTGCATTCAGCTTTCTGCAACTACAGATAAAGTCAGCCTCCAGTTAGTACCTTGACAGAGTCATGTGTAGCATCCATAGGGTTACTTTTGGAAAACATTCTCAGCAGAAATTTCTCATGTCACTGATTTCTGAAAAGACAGAACAAAATATTTCACAAACAGCTGTTTACCACTGACCCTACCAGAGCCTGGTAGACCTCTAATTCAGGGAAAACATATGGTGCATCACCTGGGACGCTGTTAGTCTCAAGCCTGGACGGTACCTGCAGTACTGTAGAAAAACGAGTACCGTCAAGTTTTCAGAATATTAGCATCGACTTGGTACCAAAGTATCGGTTCCCTATTTATAATGACTTTAAAGATATCTTTGGTGTTTCTGTAAGCCCATGAAATGTTACTTAATGGCCAACATTTACACTCAACCAATATAGTTGCAATAAGCTAATATTGGCTCATATATTGGCCTTTTTTTGGTGTTTAATGCTACAATACTAGCTCGAAAAAACTTAGTGGTGATGTCTCAAAATGTCTGTTTTTTTGCAACCAACAGACCAAAATGTAAAGATACTAAGTTTACTGTCGTAGAAGACTAGGAAAACCATAAAAAGTGCTACATGTAAATGCAATATTTTATTTTCTGTCAACGTTTATTAACCAGCAAGCTTTTTAGACATAGTGGATATGTTGTCCAACCCGGTTCTACCGGAGTATATTCCTGCCCCGGGGATGCAAATTATCCCTCGGGGGATGTGACGCAGAGGCAGGACCTGTACATTACAATACAACACAAATAACAGGACCAAGGACAATACATTAACTGATTGGGGAGAACTGAAATCAATTAACAAATGTGAAAAGAAATGGAGAGATCCAACATGAGCCTTCTATTGTATTTGACCTCTTCCTCTCCCATGGCTGTCTGTCTGTATGAGGGAGTGTCGAGCAGACTAGATTCAGTCCCGTTAGAGAAACCAGTCAATGATGCAGCGGGACATGATGTGACTTGTTCTTTTTGATGGAAGCCTGGTCTAGTAGGGAGTGTCTGTTGATACTGATCAGGGTGGGAAATTACCACGAACCATTGCCAAAGCCCGGGGAACCTTGGCTGTGAAGCCTTTAACTTTAAATAGTCTATCCATCGGCCACTTTGGCAGGAAACAAAGAAAGACAAATTATTTTGAAGGTCATATTCTGCGTTAAAAATCTATATCAGATGTTCATTTTGGAATACAGCCACGTGGGAAAGGGGTAAAAAAAAAAAAGTCCCCGATACTAGTGCACAAAGCTGGAATCATTCTTAAAAACGTCCCGTCTTTCTGATGTAAACTGGAGAACATTCCTGTTGGAGAAAGACTGACTGAAAAACTTTCCATTAGTAAAGTTGGAGGACACAGAACCTGCATCCAAATGAAAAACAGACACTTCAAACAGTCACTTTAAAAGGAACTTCATTGCTCCAGATATGCTGAATGGGACAGTGATACAACGAGCTGAACTAAATCACTTCCAAACATTTTAGGGCTGCAACTAATGATTATTTTCATTGACGATTTATCTGTCGATTATTTTCTTGATTAATCGATTAGTTGTTTGGTCTATGAAATGTCAGAAAATGGAGAAAACTGTTGATCAGTGTTTCCCAAAGCCCAAGATGACGTCCTCAAATGTCTTGTTTTTCCCAGAACTCAAAGATATTCAGTTTACTGTCATAGCAACCCGGTCACGCGGGAAGGCGAATAAATACCACGACATTACACGGACATTCCGTGAGTCACAATACACATTTTAGCCTTTTTGCGTGCCATTTGTACGCCACGCAAACGTCCGCAGTTAGGTTTAGGCAAAAAAAACACTAACTTAGGTTCAACCAACTAAACCACTTAGTTAGGGCAAGAAGAACATCATGGTTTGGCTTAAAATAAGTAAGTAATCTAAGTAAAATATGTATGGAAACAACGCAACACAACTACAGAAAACACGTCATAAACGTCACTGACGTAACTTACAAATCACTGGTCAACAACGGTCTCGAACACCGGTCTCCTTGTAAAAAGTCCAGTGTTTATTGTGTGCGAACAGGCTGGTCATAGAGGAGTAAAGGAACCAGAAAATATTCACATTCAAGCTGGAATCAGAGAGTTTTTACTTCTTTTTTTTTTTAAATGACTCAAACCGATTAGTTGATAATCAAATCAGTTGGCGATTTAGTTGACATAATCAATTAATCTTTGAAGCTCTATGCCATTTTACTTTTGAGTAAAATAATATCTATTGTATTTGCTTTAATTGCTGGAGTGTCTGAGACAATTGAGCAACTTATTGGCCTCAGCAAAGATTTTACGACATCTCGGAAGTTTCCCATCCTAAGTGAGTTAAGTTTATTAAAACAACATTCATAAACCTGCATGTCTGTAAAGCCTCCAATAATCCAATTAACAGAAAGCTTGTTCATGTGTCACACCACATATCATAAAAACCCATGTTAAATAGCATTGACATTGTTGTCTGGGGTCAAAACTATGCAGAAATTAAGAATGTCTGCCAATTCGGCCGTGCGGCGCCTGCGTCATTCAGTTTAGTCTGGTTGTAAATATAACATTTACTCTCGCTAAGTGCTGAAGCAGCAATCCAAATTCCATCTGTCACTATCAAAGTGTAAGAGAACAAAACGTGGCGGCTCGCCAGTGTTTATCTTTAGAAGAATGTTATCTTCCGGGAAGGTGAGTAACTAATGGACATGACCTCCCTGAGGTGAATAATCGGCATATCAGCAACTTCCAGATTGAATGCAACCTCCGCTTCAGTTCAGTGTTGCCATTTACAGTAACAACAACCTCCTGCTTGGACAAACTTCAGTGTAATATGGTGTTCACAGGGCTACCACTTTGAAGATAGCAGTTGGCCTAACAAGCTTGGCGGATTAAGAGCAAGGCCTGAAATTGTTGGGTGGGAAAATTGTCGGCCTTGTTATATGTGCAATGACAGTCAAACGTAGGTGTAGTAATGTGGGTGAATTTGGCTGTAATCACTGTTGAGAGTGGCTCTGGGATAGTGCAGTTTGTCTAAGTGCTCATTTACAGCACAACAGAGTTGCACCACTTTCTGTGTACTGACAAAAACAAGAAAGCAACTTTCTCCAAGCAGCACAAACTTGCCCTGCAGAGGGGACAAACACACACTCTGCACTGGTCTTTACATGTGAGCTGAATCTAGACATACAGGAGTAACTGCATTGCACTTACAACTAAGAATGTGTTTCCAGACTCTCGTCTATGTCCATTTAGTGCGTTGTGAATGCAAATGAATCCCTGACCATTGAGAGAGACCACCCAGGTTGATGTACCAGCAGCAGTCAGTTTCCCCTCAGAAAAACAAAGGCGAGGGAGGAGGTGAAACCCAATCACGAGTGGTCACTTGAGATGCTTTTGAATCCGATGCAGGAGTGAAATACACCTGGATACAGTGAGTCTCAACCACCTCTAGTGGTGTTTTGTGCATTTTGTGCACTTTAAAGGGGAACTACGCCCATTTTCAATATTCATACATGTTATTCCTATGGTCTAAGACAGTCCAAAAAATATTAGTGTGCATGAACATCTTTCTCCCAAATCCAAAAACTACAGTGCTAAAACTCAAACTTGTGATGTCATCATGTATAAAGTGTGGAACCACTCCATAGACAATGAATAGGGAGAAATGTTATAGATGACACTGAGAGCACCCAGGGGAATGTTGTGAGTATATGGGTACATTTTCTGTTTCATTACTGACAACACTACAATAGAATAAAGCTCACTTGGGTGTCCCCAGTCTCCCATTCATTGTCTATGGAGCAGCTCCAGACTTTATACCATGTGACATCACAAGTTTGAAACTTACTTCTCAAATATTGATTGAGCTTTCCTAGGCCATGGAAATAATATACTGGAATTCTTAATTTAGGTGATGTTCTCCTTTAAGGAAACTTACCAACAAATATCACAGCTTTATAGACTTTTATATTTAGGTCATCTACATATATACCTTTATATAAAATGTATAATTCTTAAGAAGGCAGTCTTGACTATAATTATAATATAGACACTGGGGTTTGACTGATATTGGTTGATTTTTTTAAAGGCCAGTCAATATTTTAGACTGAAATAGTTTTATTATATTTCTTCAAAATATTTGAGAGAGAGTAGCTCATGTTCACAAATATTGATTGAACCTTTTTAGGCCATAGAAATAACATATTAGAAGTCTTAATTTAGGTGGTGTTCCCCTTTAATGTGTAGTGGTGGGTGTGTATATACTTATTATACTTGCATATAACTGGACAGTAAACCAGCATGACTTTACAATGCCTTCACTTTGGATAAAAATACATTACGTGGAAGGTATAAGTAGTGGTGTTTGCAAGAATAACTTGTATCATGAATCACATTTAACCACACACTGTACTGTAGTCTTACCTCCTCGTCCACCGTTCCTGGACGAGCCTCGGCTCTGTGTGTCCTCCCAGCCTTCCCAGTATCTCCCCACACATCCTCCCATGGTGTTCAGAGGGCTGCAGATTGTTTCCAGGCGTCGGACTAGCTGAAGAGGAGGGGGCCCATCATCACGGACGAAGAACTGAGTCCGATGAGGAGGAGGACGGGTCGCAGGTCCAATGTGGCCAGCCTATAGGTCATCCGTGTTTGTAGACGATCGTGACTTAATAATGTGCGTTTTCTCTCTTTATGCTGTTTGTGTGTGACACGACCCCACTAAATTCACAGCTCGTGGTCAGCACTAAAGAGTTTGTCAAATCCACCTCAACATCTACCAAACCGTGTATAAACGTTAAGATGTATCCAGCAGCATGTCAGGTATCTAACGTGTCTGTTAAGTTGGGCTAACTGGTGAAGTCCAGCAGTCCAGACAGCGCAGCAGCTTCCTCGCTAACAAGCTAACAGGCCAACCAGCTAGGTAGCTAGCAACAACATCAGTAAACACTAACTTTCGCTCACTCGTGACCGTTTCCCTTCACGTTGAGTTAGTTAGAGTTAGAGCAGATAGTTAGAGTCTCCCGCAGACCTCGGTGGACCACTTCAGTTCTTTGTCGCTGTCTCCAGCTCTTGTTTGTCTCTTTAAATCCCCTCAGACGTGACTTCTCTCTCTCTGCTGGTGAAAGGTGACTAGTAGCTGCGGAGCTCGAGCTAGCGCCGCCGAACTTTCTTACGCATGCGCGTCAGCACGCAGGCAGTAGTGATGTGTCGTCGCGAACGAGCCGGCTCTTTTAAGTGAACAATAAGAGCCGGCTCTTTTAAAGGGACTGTTTGTAAGAATCAGAAATGCTTGTTAACAGCGACACATGTGGCCGTTAAGTCAACCAAAGTCAGCGTCGGGCTCGCGCTTGTGCTCGCTTTACACAGACATGAACGAGCATTGATCAAAACAGTGAGGCAACACACGTCAGCTAAAACCATAATATCGCTCTATATTTCACCTGCTTGGCAGTAATGTTAGCTGACCAGACGGAGGTCTCTCCATGAATCACCGCTGATCCTAGTGTTGGCTTTTCCTGCTCCAGCCTCCCTTCCGGTGTCCCGAGACACCGGCACCCGGTCGGAGACGATAACGTTTCTCGCTGCAGAACTCCGTCACCTCACAAGACAAGGGAAACCTCTGTTGGTCTGGAGGAGCTCCAGCAGTTAATTCTGCACAAACGTCCACTGTACATTCACTAGATATTTTCAGAGCTACGAAGTCTTCTGCAGTGTGTAATGTCCGCGCATGCACATGTAGAGGTGGAGCGAGACAGCGAGAACGCGCGCGGTGTGTGAGTGAAGGCAAGCAGGCAGCGGAGAAGAGCACAGAAGTGACTCCGGCCACACGCGAGCGAGCATATGCGAGCGCGCATGGGAAACCGACCCGGCTGATTTATACGTGTAAGAAGTTACAAACAGTCCCTTTAATTCAAGGCAGAATGATAGGACGGATCTTCTCTGCGCCACGGGCACTCCATGCACTGACTGTGACTGAATGTTGTGTTAATGACGTCCGTGCGATCATTCAGGTGATGACAGACAATGATCATACCATCAAGCAAGGGGGGGAGGGAGGAGGGCAGGGGTGAACGACGGGCTGACGGTCTACAGGTACAGATAGGAGGGAGAGGAGGAGAGAGAGAGAGGAGTGCGGTGCGCGAATAGCAGACAAGATGAGTGACAGTCGGAAACGAAGCAGCATGGAAAATTATGGTATTCTAGAAATTATAAGGTTTAGTGTAATTATATTGAATCATTTAAGTAGCATATGTGCACACATACTAATCATAGGTCAAAACAGCGCTAAATTTGGCTGAATTATAAAAAGGCAGAAGTGGTAAAATGAAGAGTCGTTTGGGAGCCGAAAGAGCCGGCTCTTCTTGGTGAGCAGAGCCAAATGATCTGGCTCACTAAAAAGAGCCGAAATTCCCATCTCTAGCAGGCAGGTGTTGTGTTCTCTGACGTCAGGACGAAACGCTATTAGGAATGACTGCAAATACGTTTCAACACTGACGGAAGTATCACATAGCTATTGTGTGCTGCCACTATTTCTTGTTTTGAGTGTAATGTTTTTAATGATACTGCTAGTGATTCATTTGAAGCACTTAACAGTGCAAAAAGTGTCTCAGTGAGCAATATCACTGTACTCTTTGCAGTGTGTTGGAATTCGGACAGCACCTGAAGGCAGCACCATAAAACTACATGTTTGGTTTACATTTCAACATTCAGATTACATTAAAGCAACATACACGTAACCCAACGGCCTCAATGTAACATTACATTGTTCTTTAATGCTCATACTTGATACAAGTTTATGTAAAATTAGTCACTTTTGCGTTTCACCCCTAACTTTCCGCGCATGCGCAGTCTCAGTTGAGTTTCCATGGTTCACGATGGCTGCGGACAGTCCTCAGCTGCTGCTGTCTCTGGTGGAGGAATATGTCTCTGGACTACAGGACAGCAAGGCTAAAGACACAGCAACAGGTAAACACGTCTCCTGGACACCTTCACAGAACAGCTCGTTGCGGAAAAAGTCTCCATAGAAGCTGCTGAGCTAACCCGCTGCGAGGATGCGCAACACGGCGTGATGAAGCTAACCTAGCAACAACATCCTGCGTGCTGTTACCACCTCATGCTACTAAAACAAACACACACACTGTGACACTAGTCATGTTATCACGCTAACACCACACACTTAATGTACCCCTGGCGTTTTATTGTGTTGTCATTCGACTAGTGATGTGAAGTTAGATGCTAGTCCAGTCAGTGTGGTTTCACCGCCTGCTGCTAGCTGCTGTGTGTTTATGTCCTGATATGTAAGCATCCTGCCAATGAACTCTGACCTTTGACCTCCGAGGCAAGGCAAGGCAAGTTTATCTATATAGCACATTTCATACACAAAGGCAAATTCAAAGTGCTTTACATATATAAAAGCAAGATAAAAGAGCACAAAGTGTATAAGATAAAAATGAATATAAAAAGTATAAGGTAAAAGAAAAAAATTGAAAGGATAATAAAAACAATCAAAAGACAGTAAAGTGCAGCATTTGATCAATTAAGAAAAATCATCTGAGAACAGTTTTTGGTCTTGAGTCTAGATTTTGAAAGTGGCCACTGTTGGTGCATCTTTGATGTCATCTGGAAGTTTGTTCCACAGTTGAGCAGCTAAAAGCAGCCTCACCATGTTTCCTTCTGACCTTTGACCTAGTTAATATGTAGTTAACTACTAGAGATAACTTAGTTATGCTCGTGTGTTATCAGGACTGTTTTCTGTGTGTTATCCTATTGTTTTGGTACTAAACTAAACTTGTCTTTCTGTTCAGGTGTCAAGGATGGACAGTTTACAGTACTGCAGCTGGTGGAAGCCCTGGGGTAAGATATCACAATGTTTCTAATATTACAGCCAGGGAATGAAATTAGCACCTGCCACCTGCCAAATATCAGGGTAAATGTTGTGTGTGTGGCAGATAAACATTTCAGGTCACCTGCCACCATGGCAGACAGGTTTTCCTTATATTAAGAAATGTTATTTTTAAAAGCAATTCTAAAGCCTAAATTAAATATTAATTTATACTACTTATATAATATAAGGTTACATGATATATTCCAAAATTCTACGATCTGTGTACCACTGACACGGTGTTTACAATTTTAAAGTGTTCTACCCAGATTTCAGAAGTGGCAGACAAAAGAAATTGAGTGGCCGGTAGAAATGTTCAGTGACCTGCCAAAAGGGCAGGTGAGGAAAAGGGTTAATTTCAGACCCTGATTACAGCAGTAACAAACAAAACAATAGCATTACTAGGATTTAAACCTGCAGTAGGCAGGATATTTTTTGGCATCATTGGGCAAAAATCCCATAATAACTTTTCAGCATATTATAATTAAAGTGCTCTGAGAGGAAACTAGATTTCTGCACCTCCTCATGGCTCTGTTTTTAGGTTTTAAAATATGTAGCCCGTGACGGGAGACGTTGATCAATCACAGGTCATTTCAAAGAGAGAGAGCGTTCCTATTGGCTGTGCTCCGGCTGGTGGGTGGTGCTTGGTATTTCCCCAACTGATCTCAACATAGCTGCCGGGTCACAAACTTTCTCATTTTACAGCTAATCAGAAAAACTACAAGATGTTTCTGAAAACATTTGAGGAGAGAAATAAACATTACAGTAACAGAATATTGATTCATATTTGATCAGTGCCGCTTCGTTTGACCGTTTGATTGGAGTTTGCAAGTGATTGACAACTGCTCAGAGAAAGCAAGGCTCCGGCTCTGCTCGTATATTAAAGGAACAGTGTGCATTTCAGGGGATCTATTAGCAGGAATGGAATATAATATTCATAACTATGCTATCATTAGTGTATAATCACTTGAAACTAAGAATCATGTTAGCTTAGCATGAGCCCTTCATATCTACATAGAGAGCGGGTCCTCTTCACAGAGTCCACCATGTTGATCCACCATGTTTCTACAGTAGCCCACAATAGACAAATCAAACACTCGTTCGTGATGAGCCAGGCCTACACAGAATCAATCACCAGCGATCGACGCACAATGCATGCCGGTTAGATTTGCGTCCGACTTGATCCCGACTTGCTCTGACGTCATGCACACGTTGGCAACGATAACCTCACGAGATCGAGGCGGCTGCAGTTTTTAGAGCCAGGCGCTGCAGTTGCTCTCCACCGACTGCAAGACCCAGGGCATGATGGGAAACACCTGGCTGTCGCCTGATCAGAGGGCTGATTGGCTCTTAGTTTTGACAACAAACACCACGTGTTGTAGAAAATCCTAACTTTATGTGTAATTGTAACATTTAACACTAGATTGTAGGCTATTAGTCTCATTTTGTACAATGAAGGTTTCATCTGTTAACAAACATATATTCTGTGATAGATAATAATATTTATGAAGGTTATTTATATAGCACTTATTAAAACAAGTGCTCATTACAATGTGTACAAGGCAGACATAAAAAGAATAAAGGATAGCATCCAATGCCAGATACACACACATTTCCATATATATTCAAATATAAATAAATTCAAACTGGAAACTGTCCGACTTGACCACAGCTTTTTGTCACAGCCCTTTGCTGCCTGATCTCTTCTACTTTCCAGGCGAGGCGCAGTTCATCTCGAACGAGCCTAGTGGCTTTAGAGAGAGCCTTTTGTGTTTTTACATTACCTGAAGGCCACAGTAGTTCTCCGACATGCTTGTGAAACAGTGTAACCTGAGCCGCTGAGTGCAAAACTGTGGTACCGCCAGTCGGCGTCTGACTTCCGTTGCTCCTAAAGTAGTGTTATTATGGTATGGATGATCTCTGAGCGATGCCAGTGGCGTTGCCACGGTTTTGCACTTGGCGGCTCACGTTACCGCAGTCTTGGAAAGGCAGGAGTGAGCGGAGGGGTGCTCAGTTGGTTGCAATCTACAACCACACCACTAGATGCTGCCACATCCTACACACTGTACCTTTAATATTTAATAATATTTTACATTTTTGTTTCCTTCCCTGTTGTAGACCGAGTCTGACCAGCTCTCAGAATCACACGCGAGCCAGAGGAGTCCAGCTTCTCTCTGAAGTTTTACAGGAATGCTATGGAGGTCTCACAGAGAGAGAAGGTACACATCTCCAGCAGGGCCACACGCAACATATTCATGTAAAGAGTGATATTTTATCAGCATGTCTCCCTGTCTCCCCAGTGGAAGTGCTCCTCGCCTTCTATGAAAACCGCCTAAAGGACCATCACGTCATCACACCGCCTGTCTTGCGGGGGCTCAGAGCGCTGGTGAGTGTCTGCCTCTGATAGATTTTCAACATCTGAAACATCCTGCTAAAGATTGCCACGTTTGCAAGTTAGTTGCTGCCTGGCAGGTTTGAGAATCATTTTGAGGTGGTCCAGATGTGATAGTTAGCGGTGTAACCAACGTGCAAATTGTGTGGCTTTTTTCCCCCAGGCAAAATGTACAGTGTTGCCTCCTGGCTCAGCTGTGTCCATGCTGCGGTCTTTGTTCCAGGATGTTCATGTTCAGGTGAGACTTGGCACTGTGTATTTATAAAGATGTTAAAGTCGTAGCAACCAACATTTTATTTCAACATACACCCAAGAAAGTCTGTTATTGTTAGAGGACCCTGAGAGTTTTTTGTCGGGGATGTACAGACGTAGGCAAAATCGTTGGTACCCTTCCGTTAAAGAAAAAAAAACAACAATGGTCACTGAAATAACTTGAAACTGACAAAAGTAATAATAAATAAAAATTCACTGAAAATGAACTAATGAAAATCAGATATTGTTTTTGAATTATGGTTCAGCAGAATCATTTAAAAAAACAAACTAATGAAACTGGCCTAGACAAAAATGATGGTACCCTTAACTTAATATTTTGTTGCACAACCTTTTGAGGCAATCACTGCAATCAAGTGATTTCTGTAACTCTCAATGAGACTTCTGCACCTGTCGACAGGTATGTTGGCCCACTCCTCGTGAGCAAACTGCTCCAGCTGTCTCAGGTTTGAAGGGTGCCTTCTCCAGACTGCATGTTTCAGCTCCTTCCACAGATGTTCAATAGGATTTAGATCAGGGCTCATAGAAGGCCACTTCAGAATAGTCCAATGTTTTGTTCTTAGCCATTCTTGGGTGTTTTTAGCTGTGTTTTGGGTCATTATCCTGTTTGAGGACCCATGACCTGCAACTGAGACCAAGCTTTCTGACACTGGGCAGCACATTTCGCTCCAGAATGCCTTGATAGTCTTGAGATTTCATTGCACCCTGCACAGATTCAAGACACCCTGTGCCAGATGCAACAAAGCAGCCCCATAACATAACCGAGCCTCCTCCATGTTTCACATTAGGTACAGTGTTCTTTTCTTTGGATGCTTCATTTTTGCGTCTGTGAACAAAGAGCTGATGTGACTTGCCAAAAAGCTCCAGTTTTGTCTCATCTGTCCAAAGGACATTCTCCCAGAAGCTTTGTGGCTTGTCAATATGCATTTTGGAAAATTCCAGTCTCGCTTTTTTATGATTTGGTGTCCTCCTCGGTTGTCTTCCATTAAGTCCACTTTGGCTCAAACAGTGACGGATGGTGCGATCTGACACTGATGTACCTTGACCTTGGAGTTCACCTCTAATCTCTTTGGAAGTTGTTCTGGGCTCTTTGGTTACCATTCGTATTATCCGTCTCTTCAATATGTCATCAATTTTCCTCTTATAGCCTTTACCTTTAACATGAAGGTCTATAATGTTCTTTCTGATCTCCTGAGACAACTCTCTCCTTAGCTTTCTGTGGTCCATGTTCAGTGTGGTACACACCATGATACCAAACAGCACAGTGACTACTTTTCACCCTTTAAGTAGGCAGACTGACTGATTACAAGTTTGAAGACACCTGTGATGCTATTTACAGGACACACCTTAGTTTAACATGTCCCTATGGTCACATTAATTTACATCTTTTCTAGGGGTACCATCATTTTTGTCTAGGCCAGTTTCATTAGTTTGTTTTTTAAAATGATTCTGTTGAACCACAATTCAAAAACAATATCTGATTTTCATTAGTTCATTTTCAGTAAATTGTTATTTATTATTACTTTTGTCAGTTTCAAGTTATTTCAGTGACCATTGTGGGTTTTTCTCTCTTTAACGGAAGGGTACCAACAACTTTGCCTACGTCTGTATACAATATTTGATTTGAGCTTAATCCAATAGATAAATCTTTGCACTAAATCGTATTGTTTAGTTTATTTATGAGGAACAAAGACAACGGATCCATCTACAAGTGTAATATTCATCTGCTGCCCTCGGCCAGATGTTAAAATGCACAACAGCAGTGTGGCATTCACTGGCCCAAGGCATCCAACTCTCTTGCATCTCGATATATGCAAGCCATGCAATATTTGACCACACTTCTTAGAGTGTGGGATGATGGTGTTCTTGTTGCCTCCATGTCTGCGAAGCACTTCCTCTTTTATTAAAAAGTATGCTTTGTTGGTAAACTTGACTCATCTAAATTGTTTTTTAAATCTGTGTATTGTGGGTAAAAAAAAAAGCTCATAGGGTCTGTTTATTTTTCCTCCAGTCTTTGATGCTGACAGAGAGAGCTTGCGTCTACAACATGCTCATCAACCTCATGGCGACCAGAGAAGCCGGTAAGAGATGGCAGATTTGAGTCTGATTCACAGTAGCAGTTACGGTTAGTAGAGAAAAGCACGAACAGCTCCCCACAATGACTGAGAGCTGAAGACGTTGGTGATTCCTTACAGACTAATCACTGTGGTCATTGCTCACCTCCGGGGCTCTTAAGCTCTTACCATCCCTGTACTAAAGGGCAGGGTTGTCACACCTTCTGCGTTGTTTGGCGGTTGAATAATTTGCATGTTTTGCATATACTGTACATACTATACACGAAGCAAATAGAAGGCTGGCAATGGAGTTTTTGTGTGGGGCTGCCGGTAGTTATGATGAACACACCAGCATGGAGGATGACGCAGTGTGACCTCACCTCTGTCTCCCCATTTTATACTATAGAAGAAGTAAACATAGCAATTTTAAATAATGGTTTACTCATAGATTGTATATAAGAAGTGGACGTAGTCACCATGACGTCATCCATTGGTTTGTGGACTGCCGTTTTGAAGCCTCGAGTTCAGCGTTTTGGCCGTCGCCATCTTGTTTTTTTGCAACCAGAAGTGACACGAGAGGGTGGAGCACAACCAAACGCTGAATAAGACATTTTTAGGCGACCAAAATGTTACAATTAACTTTCATAAACTGAAAGCACACTGTGAAAGGGTTAAAGTTTTAAGACGAAACTACGGACAACTCCCATAACGGACAACGCCGTGGCAGCGACCTGTCAATCACAAGGTAGCCACGCCCTAAAGCATCCCCTGCTTTATGGTCTGTTTGACTCTAAACGGGACCATAATTTACTAAATGAACATCATGCTGTATTGAAGAAGACTTGAAACTAGCGATTGAGACCATAAACTCATGTTTACAATGTTTACTGAGGTAATAAATCAAGTGAGAAGTAGGCTCATTTTCTCATAGATTTCTATACAATCAGACTTCTTTTTGCAACCAGAGGAGTCGCCCCCTGCTGGATATCAGAAAGAATGCAAGTTTAAGGAACATCCTCAGTGACTTCACTTTTTAAACCTGAAGGTAGCCCACTGGCTTTACTGTGTATCCATCAATTCAATAAAAGAAAATAATTGATTTAACAGAAAGTTAAGCCCCTTAGCAGCTGATAAATGGGATTTACTTAAAGGCCACATATTTGCTGGTTATAGATTTACTTGTTTTTTTCTCAGTTTCATATAATAAAATGAATCATTTGTTCTGATTAAGCAATCTTCAACATGCTTGTAGCCTACAGCCTACATCCTAACAACTTCCTCAGATTTTCAGGAAGAGGTATGTGGTGTAATCTCTCCAACTTGGCGGTTGTGTTACTACTCTCTAAACACCATGTGATGAACCTGTCAGCAGTCTTACAGAACTTAAATCAAACCATGTGTTTCCGTTTGACTTTTCCACAGAGCTGAAGGGTTTGGGGCCAGACTTTGTGTTTGGTTTTGTCCAATCGATGGACGGAGAGAGGGATCCTCGCAACCTCCTGTTGGCCTTCCAGATTGCCAAGAGCATCATCCTCCGAGGTTATGATCTAGGTGAGAGCGCATACAGGTGCACGCACACATACACCTTTATCTTTCTCACTGTTTTCTCTTTATCTCCGTCCCTCTGACCTTTTTTTGAACTTTCCATTGCACAGTTCAAGCATCACTCTATTTTGCCTCCTGTTAATTTCCTGTCTGCTGTCACAGGTAAATTCACAGAGGAGCTGTTCGAAGTGACGTCTTGCTATTTCCCCATCGACTTCAGCCCCGTAAGTCCCTGTTTACTCAGCTGCTTTTGCTTGAGAACTGACGAAAGCAGAGCGGCCAGCAGACAGAAATGTCATCGCCCCACTTCCTGTGACCTCAGGCTGTAGAAAATAATTATAGAGCGTCTGCGTCCTCATCTGCTCACGCATATTTCCCATCTCTATGTCACAGATGGTCACAGTTTGTTGACTCTCTAGAGCAAACAAGCACATCGTCACAATGCTGCTCATGATGTGGGGTTTTCTGTGACAATAAGCCAGGTTTCCACCAATAAGTTCCTGGTAATTTTAGTCCCGGGACTACTTTTCAAGGAGCCATTGTTGTCTGCGTTTCCATAGCGGTCTAAAGACCGGCGAAGATTAGGCAAATTAGTCCGCTGACGTATGAAAAGACAACATGACATGTGACGAGGGCTGCTGGTGGTCGCAGGGCTTAACACGTTGGAAAATAAACCTTAGGTTTTGTCTCACTGCGATGATATTTACTGCTATATATATTTACTGATGCACGTTGGATGTAATAAATGAAATACTGAGGAGGAAAATGAAACTAAGAGCGTTCGTCTCCACAGTAGATCATCTGTTGAGTGTGTGATGGTTATTTATTTATGGTTTAGAATGTAACCGCTGTGAAACAATCACAAAATAGCCACACAGACAACCACACTGTCTGTTTCTTCTACCGCTCGCCCTTTCAGTTCACACAATCTCTCTTTCTTATTTAAAATGAGTCTGGAAGCCGACAGCAGAGCCTAACTTTACTTTTAATGTTAACAAACAAGAGAAATTCTCTCCCCTCATCTTAAAATGGTCCTAAATCAATACTAGTACTCCTGTACTTTCCTGTACTTTCAGAAAGTACTATCCCCCGACCAGGGCCTTTTTGGTGGGGGAAAATTTCCCCGGAAGTTAATTTCGACCCTGGTCCCTGCGGTCGGAACGCAAAAGGTTCCTAGTTCCGGGGAAAAGTTCCTGCATTCGAAACAAGGCTATAAGGAGCGCAAAATTCTTTTGTGAACATGTGTACGTGCATTTATGAATTCTGTTTGTTGTCTGCTCCTGACTCACCCTCATTCCCCATCATCACCCACCCCACCCCACCCCAGCCTCCCAATGACCCCCACGGCATCACCAAAGAGGAGCTCATCCAGATGCTGAGGGACGTGCTCACTGGAACGCCACGATTTGCCGAGGTAGGATGATCAATTTACACTTTGCTTCTTTGTGCAATGTGACCTTCTTTCAGGCCCTAAAGAGTGTTTTACGTTCTGTTTTTATTACTTCATTGTTCCAGTTTCTGTTACCTCTCATCATTGAGAAACTGGACTCAGATGTTCAGAGTGCGAAGCTGGACTCACTGCAGACTCTGGTGAGAAATCTCTACTATTATTCTGAAGTTTGTAAATGTGGACGATATACTGTAGAGTTGATATTCCCTTTTAAGCAACAGAGTCACTCACTACAACTACAGAGGAGCTGCTGAGAGGTTTTATGTAGAACTTGGTGTTACAGGGTGTACCTGGTTTCTTATCTCATCACCACACTTGATATCTTTCAGACTGCTGCTGTGTCACAATATGAACACAAGGACTTGGCGGAATTCCTCGAGGGACTGTGGGCATCAGTGCGCAGAGAGGTTTGTTTGTGAGAAGTGTATACAAAAAACATGACCAGTACTTGGGATTTTATGATATGATTGGTGTATGTATATGGTAGCTTTGTAAGGAAATATTTAAACATCTTTAAGTGTGTTTTTTTTTGTGGAGATGGCACTCTACTTACTTAGTTGCTATGAATGGAAAAACTTTTTTTTTTTTTCACCCACTCCACCCTTTTAGTTGTGTTGTTCGTCCAGTTGCAAACAATGCCATTTGAACCCCAAATTATGGCCCCAAAAGATATGACGATGTGAGTCACACTCTTCTAACAATAGAACTGATGGTTGGTTCATCAGGACCGAGAATGTAATTGAAGGAAATGACTCAAAACACAATGCTTTATGGGAAGAAAGGGACACGTGCAGTTTGTCATGCTCTGAATGCCAAGAAAAACAAAGTGAAGTCTGTTCGGATGCTGACATTCATCAGTATTTTCTTGTTTTCTTAACAAGCGACGAGACAAATTCCTCCTCCTCCAGGCGCTGAAAAACACATCTGAAATTTTAAAGATCCATGTTCCATCTGTTAATGTAATCACCTCTTTGTGAATCTGAAGAACAAACTCATGAAAAAATGTTCCCCTCTTTGTCGTTTCCTTGCAGGTGTTTCAGACGTCGAGCGAGAAGATCGAGTCAGCCGGCCTCGCCGCTCTCACCGCACTCACTTCCTGCCTGTCTCGCTCAGTCCTCAACTCTGACTCTGAAGACTCCCTCAGCACCTTCCTGGATCTCGTTCTCAAAGGTGAAATGTTGTGAAATCGATCTTATTTTTGCACACGAAAAACATTTTAATGGAAGGATGTATAAACTCCAGGAGTGTATAAACATGTCGAAAGAAAGCCGAAAAAAAAATGCCATGAGAGTCATAGAGGTGAACTAAATACAATCAGTTTGATTAAAACTCAAGTTGGATGATGCAAAAAAACAAAATCGTAAAAGACTTTGTGAAATAACCAACTGAATTGCCCTGCTGCAGGTAGAGTGACTGTAAGGCGGTGAGAGAGGGTGTTGAATACGTCAGAACTGTGGTTATGAGAGGGTTCACTGCAGTGTAGCACTGCTCATGTAAATGGGCAGGAAATTATACCACAGTGACTGTTCAGTTTCAACCGACTGCTTGTACAATGTTAACATGTCATATTAACGGTGTACAGGATACTGTGTTAGCCTCAGATAATGGGTTGTTTCCTGCCAAAGTGCAGTTAGACTTAAAGGGGAATTATTTTCAAAATTCATACATGTTGTTCCTATGGTCTCAGACAGTCTAAGAAATATTAGTATACATGAACAACTCTCTCCCAAATCCAAAAACTAGAGTGCTAAAACTCAAACTTGTGATGTCATCAAGTATAAAGTGTGGAACTGCTCCATAGATAATGAACAGGTAGAGATGTTCTCAATGACACTGAGAGCACCCAGGGGGATGTTGTGAGTATATGGGGACATTTTCTGTTTCACATCTGACAACACTACAATAGAATAAAGCTCACTTAGGTATAAAAAAGAACAAAATCAATTTCCCATTCATTTTCTATGGAGCAGCTACAGACTTTATACCGTATGACATCAAAAGTTTGAGACTTACTTCTCTGGTTTCTGGCTTTGAGAGAGAGGAGCTCATGTTCACTAATATTGATTGTTCCCCTTTAAGGAAACTTACCAACCAATATCACAGCTTTATAGACTTTTATATTTAGGTCATCTACATATATACCTTTTATATAAAATCTGTAATTCTTCAGAAGGCAGTCTTGACTATAATTATAATATAGACACTGGGGTTTGACTGATATTGGTTGATTTTTTTTAAAGGCTGGTCAATATTTTATACTGAAATAGTCAAAACTTTGGCCGATGTGTAGCTGCTGTTAAAGAATTTTATCCTTCACATCCTAAAACCCGGTGGCAGGGAAATCCTCTATACATTTTTCTTTCTAAATCACATTTTTAACCCTCTGAGACCCGCGGGGCCGCCCGACATTACTTTCAGAGGTTATAGCGGGCTCAGTTTTAGCGTGAAGGTACAGGTATCATATTAAACTAGAAAACCTAGGGAATCCATTGGTTCTAACAATGTCATGCTGGCTTGTTTTCAAGATATGTGAATGAAAATGGGTTATATGGGTACCCACGAGTCTCCCCTTTACAGACATGCCCACTTTATGATAATCATATGCAGTTTTTTTAATGCAGTATAAATGTGTTATTTCTGCCTATTCTAAAATTGTGTATTTGAATATTTCTGCATACTGGGGTCCCTAAACAGTTGTGGAATTACATAAATTGGACATCACTGTAAAGCTGAGATTCTTGTGGATCCAATGCGCCCAACTGTATTCATGTGTGATGATGTTAGTCTCCATAGCAGCCATTTCATTGTAGTGAGACCATTTTGTGAAACTTGACCTCACTGTATAAAATGACCTGTGGTGACCTTTAGGATAATCACAGCCTCATGAAACTTTACAGCCATAAATGAGACCTAGAGCATTCAGAGGATGGATGGCTTTCCTAGGTAGATTAACAATAAGGGGGTTTCTGAGCAGTTTACACAACAGAATTGTCGCCATCTAAAAAAATCTCAAAAAATGCAGACATTTCTTGCAGAAATCTCCAAATGTTAAAAGTTTTTGAAACCAAGTCACAGCATGGCTTTTTCTATTGTGTTCCTCAAGGTCTTGGTGTCCTAATGTGGTATTTTGGGGAGATTGTTGATAATTTTTATCAATTCTCGAGTGGTAACAAATTGTTAAATTTAGCACCAAATCTGTGTAACAAATGGTATCAACCCAAAACTTACTGCAACAACAAATGAGACATAATAGAGCATGGGGATGTCCATCATATAGTTCTATTACGATGTTCTAAACCCTTATACACTTTCACAATTTATTTCAATTAATTAATTCATGTTTATTTCTGCTTTATGACTAGAACAACTTACAGTGCTGAGCTGCATCTCAAATTAATCCTCAGGTTCCCAGCTTTCAGATGATGTACACCACTTCTATGTGACATCTACTGTTGACCTGCTATCTCCCCCTATAAAGACCCCTGTACCCCCCTAAAAAAGAAGACAAAAACGGGTCTAAGTGGGTCTCTTAGGGTTGATAAAAGTCACTAACGGCCGTAACATATCAGTATAACGCAGTGTAACATGTCCAGTGTTCTTGTTTTTTTGTTTTCCTTACTAAAAGTGTGATTTTGTTCCAGACTGCAAACATCACCTTTCTGAGCCGGACCTGAAGCTCGTGTGGCCCAGCGCCAAGCTGCTCCAGGCCGCCTGCAGCGCCTCCAACAGGGCGAGCCACATCATATCATCCGCCGTCATGCCCTCTGTCATCGAGCAGTACAACGCCAGAGCACATGTAAATATGGAAAATTGACATCCAGATGTTTGTTTAGTTTAATATTGGCATGGGGAGAGTGGTGCTCTTACTTGTACTGTTGTATTATAATTTCATTTTGAGGTGAATCTCTTTTAGTTTTATTCACATATTCAGGAAATCTGTGCTATTATTGGCACCAAATTTAGAAATAGCATCTGATGATATCCGTAATAAGTGAAAAACATGACTTTTTCTCTGCGTGCAGAGTGGCCACAGACGAACATTACTGGAGGTGGTGCAGCGATTTATCCAGTCAGTGAAAACCTGCCAGTCTTCAGACAACGGCGAGTGCTTTTTATTGCTTTCTTACTTCTCAGGGCAACATATTCGTTCCATGTGTGACATCCATTTCTTACAGCTGCGTCTTTAACAACAATAAATAATGATACAAATCCTCAAATTATACTACATTTGTTTCAGATTTTAATCTGTATGTGTTTTTTTTTTAGTGGTAGAGTCTGATAAAATCTGTATTTTTAAGGTTTTATAGAGTTTTATAGCTCATCTGTTTCATGTCATTGCATTGCTGCGACCGCAGTGTTTGTGTTTGAACGTAGTCAAGCTAAAATGACAAGAATGAAAACTTTTCTGTAGTTTATTGTCTCTTGACATTAAATAATGAGTTTTCCAGATGTACTGTGAGGTAATGCGTGTTTGTGTGCGTTTAGACTGTGATCGTTTGTCATAAAGGAACTAAAGGATTCTGCTCTTTGGTTTAAACACTGTCACTGTGTTTAGTTGTGCATAACCATGGAGACTAAAGACACAATTTGCTCCCAGATTTTAACTCCTCGGTTTCTGTTTCCTCCCTCCACATTAGAAGAGAGCGTGTTTTTAGCCTTCCGCCCGTCTCTGTGCAGCATGGTGTTTTCAGCTCTGACGGACACTAATTCCAGTCTGCAGGTCACAGCCATCTCGGTGCTCACCTCACTGGTGCAACAAACAGGTGAGATGAGATGCAATGAACTGTTGAACATTCACAGCCTACAACAGAGTCAGATTTAGTCAGAAATTCAGCTCCGTTTCAAACCTACTGTCTCTCTCAGGTCTGCTGTTGGACTCTGATATCGAGCTGGCTGTAGATCACCTGACCAGACTGCTGCTGACCGAGGACGATGGCGATGTCAGGTCAGCCCATTTGTCTCTCTCTCCTCTGTCATCCTTTTGATTCATGTATTGCTACTTCTCTGTTTATCTCTTTAAAACACACCCAGTTGCCTTTACCTTAAAGGGATAGTTTGGTTGTTTTTGAAGTGGGGGTGTATGAGGTACTTATTCATAGTCAGTGTATTACCTACAGTAGATGAAGGTCGGCACGCACCCAGTTTGGAGAAGCAGACAGGAGTTACCGCACGGAAGCAAAGTGATGTACTGCTTGGGACGGGGCCGGCAGCAAAACGTATTTCTACCATCTAAAACGGCACACTATATTTAGAATATTTCCACAACTTTACCTTGCCGTCAGACAACCCTTTTCCGGTGGGGAACTCAAGCCTTTCTATCCATCTGTGCTCTCGCCAAAGTCACCAGACTCCATTGGAAAACAAAATGTCATTTTACCTCGCAGAACACGGCAGTTGCTGGCCAACCTCTGCCTTGATCGGTTAGTTTGTTTGTGGTATTGTGTGACTTTGGTGAATCCAAACTAATCAAAGTCACACAATAACACAAACTAACCAATAAATGCAGCAGTAGACGAGCAACCCCCGTATTCTGAGAGGTAAAATTACAGTTTTTTTTTCAATGGAGTCTGGTGAGAGCCGAGATAACAGCTCGGAAACATAGACTGTATAGCTGTCTGACGACAAGGTAAAGCGGTGAAAATATGACAAATATAGCGGACACTTAAAGTGATATTGATTTTTATAGGTGGGCCTTTCTTTTAGGTGGCTAAAATACGTTTTTTCTGCTGCCAACGTCCACAGCAGTACGTTACTTTGCTACCGTGCGGTTACTTCTGTCTGTTTCTCCAAACTGGGGGCGTGCTGACCGTCATCTACTGTAGGTAATACACTGACTATAAATAACTACCTCATACAACCCCACTTCAAAGAATCCGAACTATTCCTTTAACACTCATAGTGTGTACTTTTATGTTTTGCGGTTGAACTAAACATAAATGGTATCCGTCTGAGTCTTTGTCCTGTTTCTGCCTCCAGTCTTGCTGTGGTGAAGTGTGCCGGAGCCTTAGCACAGCTGCACCCAGCAGCCTTCATCACTAAACTGATCCCGATGCTAAAGGAGGCGATGTTTTCTGGTAAGTGAAAAGCACACACTAAAAATGTGACATACAGTGTAAGGTAGTGTGTGAAAACACTATATAGATATTAATATTTGTTTTATACAAGGCTTATAAAGACTAACTGGACTTTTGCATGATTTATTTCTTTACCTCTTTGACTCACAGTGAATTTATTTTAGTATTTTTGACACTGATCAATAGAAATATTACTAATTTTGAAGGAAAAGAAATCTCTACAAATTGACCTAAATAAATAATAATGCATATTTTAACATTAAATAAACCATTGCATAAGTATTTGCCCCCCTTCCACTAATTCTTGAATTTACCATTTATGATAAGGTCGGCACACTGGCAATGTCTCAATGTATCTTCCAAATCTCTCCCTCTCCTCTCTCCTCTGTTCAGAGCCCATGGATCAAGACAACATCAGAACAGCTTCGGAGCAGCATTCCCAGCATGCAGTACGCCAGCGGTGTTTGTCCGCTCTGGCTGCGGTGTCCACCCAACCCAGTGTTGTCCAGGAGAGCACACCTGTTCTCTTGGAGGTCCTCAGCTCAGCACACACAGGTGATCTGTCTGGAAAGATGCTTTTCCGACTTCAGGCATAGACTTCATTTTTCTTCTTACCTGATTGGTGGAAGTCCACAGTAGAAATATATATATAAACAGCCATTCATCTTTATGACATAACATCAGGATCACAGTCTCAGACTGTAAAGACATGATTTGACAACATACAATAGCTTAGGCACATTTTTTAAGGCCCAGATAATCTTTGTCTCCAAATACAAAAAGCTGAATGTCAAGCAGGACAAGAGATGATACAGTAACATTACCCATCTAATTCTGTAATGTGATTGTCAGTACTGCTAGCTGACACTTCAGATCTCCCACCTGCAGTGCACTTGTGTCAAATGACATGCATCAGTTATTGCATGGAGCGATTCAATTCACAGGAATCGTCTCACTTGTGCAGGCTAAAGACATGAAGAAGAAGCAATGTCATTTCTTGCTTTTATTCTTACAGGTGGTGTTGGTTTCTCAGTGGAGGAGGTGGTGATGGCGTGTCGCAGCCTCCGGAGAATAGCAGAGCAGGTTCAGGACACCGAGGAGACGGGACGATGCTTCCATGACGTCATCATCCCGCGCCTGCTGTCTCTGGCCCTCCAGGCAGCGCTGCAGGGTGAGCAGCTCCTGAACTAAAATTGTGATGATGTCCCCTTTTACCTTTCACCATATAAGGGATAATGTCCTTTGAGGTGTCCATTACCAGGAATTAATGGACGTTGGGGAAGCTAGCGTTGGACAGTTGCCTCCACGAAGGCCATTAGGACCATGGTCACTTGCCAAAGAAAAGAAATTAAGACCATTAAATTTATATTTTCATGCGTTTTGAAACCAGCCATAACTCCGTTTCCCCGGTAATACCTGAGGGTTTACTAATACCTGGAACAATCATTACCATCCCATAAGGTTCTTACGTAAAGGAAATGTTGTTCACTCCTCCAGTAAACAGGACGGACCTTGGATACGACTTGGCAACGGGAGATATTTCTAGTCCACTCGGCTCATAGAATCCTGTGGCTCAGGCTACGAGCCAGAAAGCTAACGTTCTGCCAGCAAGATTCAACGTCAGTAACATTGCGTACGGTTGACAAACGGTGAATATAATTTGACATAGCTAGCGAGCTATCCAGCCTTGTCATTGTCCCCAGATCAATATCAAGATTTTCACGAAGAAATTTCACGAAAACTGCATTCATTTAGAACGGTGAGCAGACAGTTTCACTGGAGCTACTTATTAAGTGTCCATTATCAGGAATTAATGGACACCCTGGCCTGCAGCCAATCAGAATCGAGTATTCACCCAGACCATGGTATAAAAGCCTATGTTCTAGTCTCACCAAATAACTTCTACCGTAACTACTGATTTTGTGCTTCCTTTTTTATTCACGGTCGCACCACAGTCATCTTTAATAGTTTAATAGTGACCTTATGCTGTACTGGATAAAAGCTAGAATGATTAAAAATGAACAATAAACATTCATAGGCTCCTTCTATCAAATAAATCTCCTTGTGGCTTCATAACTGCTACCTCATCGCTACACATTTTCCTAACAGGGATTTGAGTTGGTGACCTTCCACTCTCCTCTCTGCCCATGTGAAATAGAAACATGTACTTTTCTATTCATGTTTTGTAGGCGAGGAGTCGTCTGGTCGTCGTAGTCCTCTCCTGGAGGAGGTGGTCCTGTCCGCCATGGTCCCTGTCATCAGTACTTCCTGCTCCAGGCTGCAGCCCACGTCAGTACAAACTCTCTCATTCACTTTTGAACACGTTAGCATACCTCCATAGGAAATGTCTTTGTTCTGAAAACCACAATACCATGATATATTATTTACCTGCGATATTCAGGAATATTTATGATGTAGGTTGGTGAAATGATTAAACTTTCAGATGGGTTGAAGAGAACAGATTTAACAGGGTTAATGGTTTAATAGATGATCTTAAAAAGTTTCATATCATAACCTTCATTACCTCATGCATCTTGTTTCCATTGTTCTCACAGTCGCTCTATAGTTGAAGCACTTGTTCTCCACTAAATACAGTTTCACAAGCTGCTTTTGCCTGCTGCGTTTCTCTTTGTTATGAAATCTTAAATCGGATTTACTACTTCCTGTCTGTTTCTCACCTTTTCTTATTTAGTCTGTGTCTCAGATTTGTACTGACTGATTTGATACTGCCAGAGTGATTTTCACGAGGTTTGTGTGGTTTCCTTTCGGGGCGTTTGATGTCGTCAGGTTGGCGGGACAGACGGCGTCGAGGGCTGTGTCTCTCTTCCTCGACGGTGATGTTTCCTTTTTGCCCGACAACTCGTTCCCTTCAAACATCCAGCTGCTCAAGGTTTGTGTGCATATGGATTTGTTTACATGAGTGACTGCACTTATTTGGGAGCTTTTCATTCAAATATTGTCTCTTCATATTTTTATTATAGCATCTTCACCTTGTATGAGCTTTGTGTTTTATTAGATTAAAAAAAAAGACATCTTTGTCATTGAAGACGGTATTATAAAAATGCAACGTATTGCAGAATTATTATCTGTTTACCTCATTTATATTTTCCACCACCAATTTGCAGAAGTTTTTTACAGAATAGTTTGGGTAGATGACAGTCAGCATGCCCCAAGTTTGGAGAAGCCGACAGGAGCAATGTAATTTTAGCCACCTAAAAGAAAGGTCCACCAAAAAAATATCAATCAGTTTAAGTGTACGCTATATTTACAATATTTTCACCATTTACCTTGCCATCAGACAGCCCTTTCTTTTTTTTTTTTCAAGTTATTTTTTTGGGGGCATTTTTTAATTTTTATTGACATGACAGTGGATAGAGTCTTGGAAAGGGGGGAGAGAGAGAGTGGATGCGGAAAGGGCCACAGACCGGATTCGAACCCGGGCCGCCGCGGTCAGGACCAAGCCTTGTTACATGGGTGCCCGCTCTACCAACTGAGCTAACCAGGCGCCCAGACAGCCCTTTCTGATGGGGACTGAAACTGTTACATTCATCTATGTTCTCTCGCCAAATCGACCAGTCTCCATTGAAAAAATTTGCATTTTTATCTTGTGGAACACGTGAGTTGTTGGTCTACCGCTGCCTCGATCGGTTAATTTATTCGTGCTATTGTGGGACTTTGGTGAATCTGAACTAACCAAAGTCCCACAATAATACAAACAAACTAACCGATCGAGGCAGCGGTTGACCAGCAACTCCTCTGTTCTGCGAGGATAAATTAAATTTTTTTTCAATGGAGTCTGGTTACATTCGCGAAAGCAAAGATAACTGCTTCAGTTGCCTGTCGGAAACATAGACTGTATAGCTGTCTCACAGCAAGGTAAACCAGCGAATATAATCTAAATATAGCGTACAATTTAACAGATTTTTTTATTAACTGTATTTTTTTAGGTGGCTAAAATATTTTTTTCTGCCAGCCCCGTCCACAGCAGTACATTACTTTGCTCCCGTGTGGTAACTCCTGTCTGCTTCTCCATACTGGGCGCTTGCCAACCGTCATCTACTGTAGGTAATACACTGACTATGGATAAGTACCTCATACAATCCCACTTCAAAACACCCGAACTATCCCTTTAATGTCACTATAACATGAAAAGTGTGATTATTGACACATGTTATGTTTTCCCGGAAGCAGCAGGGGGACCCGTGGAGCCAGTCTCAGATGGTTTGTCTGCTCATGGGATGCGTGTGTTCATTACCTCGCAGTGTGAGTGTCAACTTGAACACTTAATTCTGCTTTAACCGAAGGTCTTACAAAAACCTAGTTGTTTCTGGTACGGTAGATGTATTCTGAGTGTTGTGCATGCATTTTAGGTGGAGGTGCCTCGTATAGATCAACTGCTGTCACAGCTGGAGGAGATGAGCTGCACCTGCAGCCACCCGCTGTCATACACCTCGGCCGCAAAGTGCTTTGCCGGCCTGGTTAATAAGAGACCGCAGGGTCAGTTTGTGTCTTTACACTCCTGTCACGAGTCAAGTTTTTGTTCCAAAAAGCTGAGCGACTCAACTAAGCGGTTTGGTTTCTTCTTCAGGTGATTCTCTTGACAACCTAATCCAGAGCACCTTCAAGAAAGTGTGTAATGAGTTGGACTCTCCGTCTTCATCTGCACGCGCTCAGGCCTTCACCCTCATGATCTGGGTAAGAGTCACACTGTTTTCAACATGTCTACTGCTGATTGTTTGCATCATTATTTTTTTCTCTGCTGGAATAATTCTTGCCAAATAGAGGTCAGAATTTCTGGTCAGATATTTAAGACACTAAGGTTTAAGTTTATTTCACTCAAGCCCCATTCCCGTTGGTCAAAAACACCTGCTAATGTCTGGCTTTTGCCTTCAGTGGGAAAGATTATAATCGGCATACGTTCCCGGAACAAATGACTCTGCAGTAGTCACAGGTGTTTGACCCTTTTCCCCGTGTGATGCTATGTGATGCGTGTTGAAGTGAATATATAATAAATAAAATCAACAGGGATTTGGACAGTTATTGTAATTTATTAATGTACAAAACATACAATTAATCCGCTTTCCTCAAAGCCACCAGACTCCAGTCAGACAAACTTCATTTCACCTCGCTGATCACAGGAAAACACACTTCATTCAAACTCAACAGAAACAAAATAAAACTCCCATCTTTGTTAGTCTTTCCACTGTTCCAACAATCACCAACTCTGGTTTGAGAGTTTGAAAGAGAGACTGAATAAGTAACAGATATAAAAAATGAGTAACCACCGTAACATTTTCACTGTTTACTACTCATCTTGGCGTGACGTTGTGACACACCAGGGAAAAAAAACCTAGAAAGGTCATTGCAATGGCACAGCATACTTGCAATGGGAAAGGAGTCTATCACCTATTTTTAGCGGGTTTTCCCGGATTAAAAAACCCACATACACTCTCTAATTATGTTGGGAAAAGGGTATTATTTTACTGTCGGCTGTCTATCAATAAATCAAGTTAATTGGTTAATAAACAGAAATATATGTTAGTATAAGAAGCTGCAAGTGCAATAAAGTTTCTCTTGTCTCCAGGTTGCCAAGGCGCTGCTCCTCAGATACCACCCTCTGTTCACAACACTGACTGACAAGGTAAAAATAGATTATGCTTTATTAAATACAATTGGACCTTGTGTTTCAATATAACAATGTTATTCTTTCCGTATACAGTTCACAATGTGCCGATATAAACTGGCCTTGTTTTAATTTTCCTTCAACTGTGTATTTCTGAAGCTCTTCTCTCTGCTCGATGATGCTGACCTGGGTCCAGAGGCAGCAGACGGCTTCTCGCTGCTGATGATCGACACTGCCGACATCCTGAACCGCGGTTGCCACGCCGACGTTCGCATCATGTACCGCCAGCGCTTCTTCAGCGAGAATTCAGCCAAGTTGGTCGAGGGCTTCAACGCTGCGCCGCAAGGTACAAAAATCAACAGCATGGCTGAGTAGATTGGTTATTAGAAATAATCTTCAGTCAGTTAAAGTCACAATGTGTATAAGTTCTGATGTCAGAGAAGGCGCTGCTCTCCATTAGACAGTCCATGAATGATCACAGAAAAAAAAACACCTTATAGTTCAAAGTAGAGCAACTTGCTGACATGAATACAGAGATTCCTACACATCATTCATCCATATTTGTATACATTAAAGAAAAAGAGGAAATGATAGAAGGAAATACAACCCTGTTTTAGGAGGCTTCATATCCATTCTACTGTCTGATGGAAGTCTCAGACTTTTAAACCTGGGGTAATTAGCAGTGTGAACATTTATGGACATATATAGGAGTAAGAAGTTTTTTTTATTTTGTTCTACAGTTTTAGATTTAATTCTTTAATTCCCACCAAGTGCAGCGTATGAAAAATCATTCTCACCTGGGGTTACATTAGTTAGTTAACATAGATGTTTGCACACGGTCAAAAACTCAAACAACATTTACAGAATATTTGAAAGACTATAAAATCTCCCAAAAGAAATATAGATAGCCTCTGAATGAAGTGACTTGTTATTTTGGAGGTTTTAGACTTCTGGTCTTCTCCTGCGAGCAGATGTCTCCGGTTATAGGTACCACGTTAAATGGTAACTTTGGCATTTTTCAACCTGGACTCTATTTTTCCAAGTTTTTGTGTCTAACTGACTAATAGGGACAACAATTTCTGAAACTGGTCCAGTATTGAGGGAGAGCGCTGTAGACAGCAGCTGCTCACAGGCTGCAATATAGTGCTGTTGGGGCAAGCTGGCACCGTCAGTTATGTCCACTAAAAGTGCTCATTTTTGCTATAACAGCCTCTGATTGTTATTATAAGTGTCTGACAACATTATGGGAAGAGTCTCGCTCAAGGAGAAGTCTCGTTCTGAAATCTGGCAAGGTGACGTGTTGCCGGAAGACAACGGTGGAAGAGTGGAATACATCCACGGTGGAGTGTTTGTTGTGTTGGACTACAGAAAGCGTAGCTTATTGTTAATCAATATTGATTTTCAATGTCATGGCTGAATATTTAGATGATTTTACAGCGCTCTCCCTCATTACTATGTTGTCCCCATTAGTCACTTAGACATAAATACATGAGAAAATAGAGTCCAGGTTGAAAAACGTCAAAGTTACCTTTCAACGTTATTCATTCACTCCTCTACAGAGAAGAAGCCCAACTACCTGAAGGCTCTGTCTAACATCGTCAATAAACTGCCCAAGCAGGTTCAAGTCACTGAACTACCAGCGGTGAGTAAGAGAAAACAACTGGAGTCACTGCAAGTTCATTTTCAAATAGTACTGATAATTTACTGTAACCAGTGACCGCCTGCCACTTAATTAAAAATGTAGAAAACCTGGAAAATGGTCAGTGTTAATGTGAAGTTTTTTGTCCCTGTCCAGCTCCTGTCTCTGCTGTTGGAGGCCTTGTCGTGTCCTGACCCGGGCGTCCAGCTGTCCACCCTGTCCTGCATGGAGCCCGTCCTCATCGACCCTCCACCAGCGCTCATCCAGCGGCTGGAGGCTGTGGTCAGCAGGTTGCTGGGCCTCACCTCCAGTCCAGCCATGGTTAGTGAGACGTCGTACCTGACAGTGTTTTCTGTGATGATCCTGTTTGTAAGCAGTAAAAGGTAAAAGTATCAGCAGTGTTGGGGTGATCAAAACTAAACCTTGCACGGCAGCTGGATTCTTGCGATGTCACGAGATCTTGTGAGAATCACAGGATCACATATCACACGAAAATCCATCTCATCAGGCTTCATGTAATGCGTTTGTGTCCGGCAAGCCAGTGCACGGACCAATCGGTGTCCTGTGAGGAGCTACTGGCAGCCAAGGGCGTGGCTTGTTTGTTCTAAACAACAATGGCGGCTTCTGAAGAGGTTAGCGATGATGCTGCATTAGCATCAGTTCTATCAGAACTGGAGAGTATTTCTTCACTGAAAGAAAAGCAAAGAACGGCACTGAAGATTTTTCTCGATACAAAAGATGTTTTCACTCTTTTCCCGACTGGCTTCGGCAAGAGTTTGATTGACAGATGGTCCATCCAATCACCTGCCAAGGTCACCTCCACTCTAACGCGCTCGTTCCTGGTGTTCAAAGGTGCCAGACTGTGTCTTAATTAGTCGGATGAGGCTGATCATTATAAAGCAGGAACATGTTAAGTAGCCAGAGCTCTAACCAATATTTTGTTTGTTTCTTGCAGTCCGTACGGATCGTCTCATTGCGGTGCATACATGCCGTTTCCCGCTTCCCTGAACATGAGGTAAAAGCCATAGAATTGTGTTATGTTTTAGATGTTTGAGAACGTTGTGGAGTTGTTAAAATACTTTCTTAAAATCTCCAATTTAGAGTCTCTGCTTGACCTACACTCAAATAAAAATAAGCTTTGAGGAAACTCAAATCCCAGATGGTTCTTTGAAGAATTGTAATTAAAATGTTCGAGCACTTAATTTCCCTCCACTTCCATCCAATTAACGTGGATTCTTCAATGAACCCAGTTGGGTTTTTTATATGGCAAAGAAAAACATATTTACCTCTGGTGTGTAGATTGTATGAGCAGTTTAAAGCTGTTATGATTTTCACGCAAGAATATTATAAAAATGTGGCTGCAATAGAAAATAGTGTTCTACCTCATACATTTAAACACTGCAAATTTGTTTAAATTATTATTGTATTATAAATGTGATGGACACTGGAAGAAAATCTCCCCCAGACACTTTTTGGTTTACTGATGTCATTTTTCCTTCAACATTTTTTTCACTGTTTCAGATCTTGCCGTTTCGGACCCGAGTGCTGCGAGGTCTGGCCCGGCCTCTGGACGACAAGAAAAGGGTGGTGAGGAAAGAGGCGGTCGAGGCTCGAGCAGATTGGTAAGAATCAGATACCAACGTTTAACCCTTTGAGACCCGCGATCACAACCGACTTTACTGTCTGTCAGAGGCTGTAGCGGGTTCAGTTTTAGAGCGAGAGTGAAGTTACAGGGAAGGAGGCTAAATTTTGGTGAGGAAAAACTGGCATAACCATTTTCAAAGGGGTCCCTTGACCTCTGACCTCAAGATATGTGAATGAAAATGGGTTCTATGGGTACCCACGAGTCTCCCCTTTATAGACATGCCCACTTTATGATAATCACATGCAGTATAAATGTGTTATTTTCATCTATTCTAAAAGGGTGTATTTGAATATTTCTGCATACTGGGGTCCCTAAACAGTTTTGGAATTACATAAATTGGGTATCACTGTAAAGCTGAGATTCTTGTGGATCCAATGAGTCCAACTGTATTCATGTGTGATGATGTTAGTCTCCATAGCAGCCATTTCATTGTATTGAGACCATTTTTGGAAGATTGACCTCGCTGTATAAAATGACATCTGGGATAATCACAGCCTCATGAAACTTTACAACTTAAACCTCCAAATGTCAAAAGTTTTTGATACCAAATCAAAGCATGGCTTTTTCTACGGTGTTCCTCGAGGTCTTGGGGTCATAATGTGGTATTTTAGAGAGATTATTGATAATTTTTATCAATTCTTAAGTGGTAACATTTTTTTAAATTTAGCACCAAATCTGTGTAACAAATGGTATCAACCCAAAGATTGCTGCAACAATTTATGAAACATAATAGAGCATGAGAATGACCATCATATAATTCTATCATAATGTTCTAAACCCTTATTCACTTTCACAATTCATTTTAATTAAGTAATTCATGATTATTTATGATTTATGATTAGAACAACTGGCCACACAGTGCTGAGCTGCATCTCAGATTAATCTTCAGGTTCCCAGCTTTCAGATGATATACACCACTTCTATGTGACATCTACTGTTGACCTGCTATCTCCCCCTAAAGACCCCCTGCACCCCCTTAAAACAAGACAAAAACGGGTCTATAATGGGTCTCAGAGGGACATCAGAGACACACTTGAAGGATATTTAAAATCCTCAATAAATTCAAAATCACAATGTATCACATTTGTCATGACAGAGTTCTTTGTTTCAGTGGTATATTTGCTCATCGCTTTGCTTGTCCTCTTTTTCCAAGAAGCAAATTGGCAGATAAACACCCCAAATCTGAAAGTTCTGCTAAGTTATTTTGAATACAACGCCCTGTAACTGCTTCCTTTTTTAATGGTCAGGTGTCAAATGAACACTGTGTATTTGTATTTGGTTCGTCTCTTTCTTATTTTCCCTCCCAGGTTCCTGTTAGGAAGTGCTGGCGGAAGTTGATTCCACTCCTCAAACACAAACCCAAGTCTCCCATCCTCCCTAAACCTGGAAGAATACAGATGTGGATGAAGTCAAACTTCAGGACCCGTTACCAAGGACCGAAGCTGCACAATCCACACAACAGCTTTCTCTCCTCGGTTACTCTCCACCTTTTGGATCTTCCAGCATCCCTCTATCCTCCCTGCTCTCCTCTTTTCAACCAGAATCCCTCCATCCCTTCACCATCTCTCCCTTTTTACTGAAGTGTTATTGTTGTCTGTATCTTCATGAACGCACAAATAATAAGAGTATGTGAACTGACTGCGGAGCATCGTCTAAGTTGAAAGAATGAAAAAGACCAATATGTTACACACCACACGTACGTCGTTGTCTTTCTCACTACGTATTGGAGAAAATGTAACGTCAGATTGTATGGAGGCATTTCAGTTGTTTGAAAAATGTGACTTAAAGTGCATTTTAAATCTTGAGTTAATGGCCGTCCTAAGAGCCTTAAGTTTGATCAGCAGCTAAAATACCCCTCAGAAATCATTATATAATTATAATGAAATGAAGGATAGTATTTTTTTTATTTCTAGTATGGTTACTTGATAAGTAACTAATTAAAGGTAGGGTTGGTAGTGCTGTTCAAATCCTTTTTTTTTTTGCTATATTTGTTTGTTGAAATTCTCATTACATCCCGACAGCAATCAATAAATCAAATGCTCTGATAAACAAAAAAAAGACAATTTGGTGTCTGTGGCTGTCGCAGGACTGTAATAAGCCCGTCCAATCATTTCATTCATTCCTGAATATAATGATTGGACAGCCTACCTACCTTTCTACGCAACAGACCGTACACTCATTGCGCGTCGCCGGAGTCTTCCACAAGCTGCTAGCTTGACAGCTGTGAGTTTTAACAATCGCCATGTTCGTTGTTTACGTTCATCATGATTATTTTGGGGGAGTGGCTTTAGAGGGAGGCCTGAAACGACGGACTGTCAGTGATGCCGACTTGGAGCTAGCGCTGCTAGCTACTTTCATCGGGAAAGAGTTTGCAACACTGGGCCTATTTTTAAAACCTAGTGTACTCCGGCTGGTTTCTCAGCATTACCTACCCTGCCTTTAACTAACTAAATAATCAAGAAATTAATAAACAAAATGTCTTTGAATGTGTTGACTCCTATACGAAGCGAGAAAGCAACCACTGTACATACGTTGAATGGGAAAAGTCACCGCAGTGCCTGTTGGTGATGAATGATCTCATGAACTGTGGTGGCAACATTCTCTTTTTTACCATTTTGAGAGTTTTTTGGCTGCTGCAAACATCAAAGATGTCCACTTCACTGACTATAAAGATGTGGACTAACAGCCAAATGAGAGCAGCACTGAACCTAGCAGCCACTGATAGCCTTTTATCTCCTCATCTGGATGAATATGGAACTGAGTGGTAATGTTTAATATAACAGGAGCTGGTGTGTTTGATTCATGTCACCCTGGCGTGCCAGTTGGGTGGGGTTGTTGAGACAGATTGTCCTCTGGCTCACAGGGTGACATGAATCAACGCGTCACACCTCCGCTGAGATCGTTTTAAGATTAATTTGACATAAGGTTGAGCTTAATGTACGTTAAATTAAGATTGTAAGTTATGTGAACAATATGACAAACATCTGCCTTGTATTCTCTCGATATTTGAACAAATATTGATGCTATATCAGAGTTATTGTCGAGTTATTGCAGTAAGGTCGGCTGACTTTGGACCTCACATCAACTTATGCCAAGGAAATAGACAATATTTAAAATGTCATTAAAACATTCTTTATAATTATACAAAATGCATTTAATGTCATTTTTTTTTTATACGTTGTCAAATGTCATCGCCTGAAAATCAAACAAGAATATCAAACAGGTTTTATTAAAAAAAGGAAATCAAACTGGAGCACAGCTCTCATTGGTTACACATGATATCACAGCTGTACGTCATGTTGTCATGTTTCTATGGCAACTACAGATCCATCCCATCCATTATTAAGTTATTGGTACGAACATGTCGGGGGTAAAAAATCTGAAAGGGAATTAAAAATTTGGAATTACATTTCACAGTGCCTGATTCACTTATTTAAAAGGCTGAACAACCAAACAAGGCACACGACAATTTATCAGTGTCAAAGACAGAAATGTTAAAGACGGTAAAATGAGCACTGTGCAGGTTTTTTTTTTCTTTAACTAAAGTGGCAAATAAGCAAAAGATTCAAGTCAGAAGTTAAAAGACGAGTGAATCGAACTTTTGGTTTTTCGCTCCTCTTCGGCAGCGGAACATCAGGTCAGACTGGTTCTCAGTCTCATTTAGCACGCCGCGCTCCCCGAAACACAACAGCAAAATATTACAGGTTTAAACATGCAGAGTATTAAACCTTAAAACACGTTTTAAAAATGACTCATTTAAATAATCACAGGACAAAATCAAAAGTTAACATTGGAAATATGTTTTCAACTCGTGACTTGCCTCCCCGTCATTAAGAAACTTTTTGAAAAGTGTTTCTTAAACTTTTAAAATGTTTAAAAAAACACTTGGATTTGTCCTCAGCCTGAGACACATAAAGTCAGTTATCATGGACGACATACACAATCACAACTTAAAGACATCCTGAATTAGCAGACGAGGTCTGGGCTCGAATCTCTGGCTTAACGCGAAGTCACGTATCAACACGGTGTCACTTATTGATGGTGCTAGATTTAGCATTTTATCATCTATGAACCATGAGCACATTAATGCTGGCACGTTGAAACAGTGTAAACACATGAGACCTTCTCTGAGAAGCCAAATTGAAAGCAAAACACACACAATACATTTCATATTTCAAAGCATTAACAATACAACTGAAATAAAATGGTGGCTACCATTCATACTTAAGTAATAGTTTACAATGTGCTGTGTTAGGCCCTGATCACACAGAGCGGGTTTTAGCAGCCTTTTTCTAAATGTTTTCAATGAGAGTGAAGCATTTTGAGTTGCTGAGCGCCTCGTGTTTTTACAGCAGGGCCCTGAACGCCTCGAGTTGAACAAAATAGAGAGGCGAAGTCCCGCCCCTTCCGTTGGACACCGTGGGACTTTATTTAAAAAAAAATATGAACGGTAGTAAACGGCAAGAGCTGTATTTTTTTTTATCCTGTTTGTATTGCGCCATGAATCACACATATGATGTTTGTCAATTTGAAACATCATTTTGAAGGTAAGAAGGTCACAGTTTGTCGTAGTATCATTTAGTTTTGTGTCAAACCGCTCAGTGAACTACATCTCTTGTCTCGCACAATATACGTCACCAACACTAGCTAACTAACTTAGCTATGACCACGCACAAACGTAACGTTATCTGACCTGATGTGTTTTATCCAGCGACTTCTAGTCTTTTTATCAACCGGGAAGAGAAAGAATGATCAGACCCGTTGCTGGTGTGAGTACATCCCAGTAGGAAACACACAGCCATCGTAGCTTCAGCGAGAGAGACGTCACTTACGTGACTTTTGAGTTTGTAGTCTTTTTAATTATGTATTTTCAGTCTGATACTTCAAAAGTTTTACAACACTTTTTCTTGACTTGCAAAATGATGTTTTAAATTGACAAACATCATATGTGTGATTCACGGTGTAATTCAAACGGGATATAAGTTTACCAACTGTAGACGCTCCGTCTGGCCGGGCAACAGAAAGGCAGTGCGGTGCACCTCGCGCCCCGTGTGATCAGGACCTAGATGTTTGAAAATGCGACACATAGCACCTTTTGAAATGCCGTAACTGCAAGCTCTGGTCCATACTGCCTTATCCCCCATCCCCATCCATCCTTCTGTCTTTCCTCTCTCACTTGTCAAAAGAGGCTGTCGTGTTGGTGCAAGATTTTCAGTCCAACAGATGCACAGAAAGTCTTTGTTGTGGGAGAAAGGTTTGGGCTTTTCAACAATGCTGGCCAGCAGCACCATTTATAAGTCTAATCAGTCAGCAGCGCTGCAGTCGAAAGGGTGACGTCGGCTGGTGGCGAGGTCGACTGGAGACAGGTGGGAAATGACGACGGATCCTTAGACGATGAATCACTAGTGGTTATTTCCATGTGGTTCCCGCTTCTAGCAGTGCAAATACCAAAAATGTATTTGTATTTGTGTTACTACAAAGCTTCTTTTTCCTTGTCGAATGATTGTAGCAGCAGGAGCTCCTCTTCTTTGTCCCGAGCTGGGCACGACAGTGTGACACGTCACGTCACATGTCGTGTGAAATGCAGGTTAAAAAATGTTATGAGTTTTTTTGATATGGTTTGGAGGAAAAAGGGGTGAGGATCAGATGGCCATGGGGTCTCTTCTGGTGAAGGTGCAGTCCCACATGATGCCGTCCCCACTGGGAACATGGCCGGAGGGCAAGAGGACCCGTGTGAACCAGTGACTGGGGAACAGAAGAACAAGTAAGTATAGGCTGGAAACAATTACTGCTTTTGGCAAAGGAGTCTGGTGGCTTTGAAGAGAACATAGATAACAGCTTCAGTTGCCCGTCGGAAAGGGCGTAAATATAGCGTACACATTAACAGAGTTTTTAGGTGGCTAAAATATGTTTTGCTGCCGGCCCCGTCCACAGCAGTAAATTGCTTTGCTTCTGTGTGGTAACTCCTGTCTGCTTCTCCAGACTGGTGGCGTGCCGACCGTCATGTACTGTAGGTAATACGTTGCCTTCAAATGGAACTTGTGTACTCGGAGTTAGTACATGGGAAGACGTGTACACAATGTCTTTAGAGTTCAAGTGGTTAAGTCACGAGAACACCGCTGCTAGGCAACAGCAATATTAACGTTACTGTGGACGTCTAGAAGCCACAGAGGCTAACAATATAGCAAGCTAGTGAGCAGGTAACGTAAAGCCACGGTCACAAGTGCAATCAACACTCCCATTCACTTCTATTCTATGCTAGCGAAGGGGCGAAAAAACCTTTGCTTCCGGTTGCGAAGCAAATTTGCATCTTCGCATTCGCTAGGAGTTCAACTTTAATGAACTTTCAGTTTGAATATCGCCTTGACAGGCGATGGCCACTCGCCTGCATTCACGCATGTGTGACCATGTCTTAATGCAGGAAATACAAAGGCATAATGACAGAGGAAAAAGATGAGGCTGTTGGGAATATCAACATTTTCCTCAGACCTATTATAAAATTACAAAGAAAAACTACGACTAAAATGACAATGTATTAAATAATGCACCGAAAAATTAACTTCCATGGCCTCAGCCATTTCTGACAACGTCAACAAACACGTCACACCTCTAAACTCTGAGCTTTCATGAATAAGTACCTCATACAACCCTTCTTCAAAAAATCCAATCTACAAGGTTTTCATGAAATCAAACCCCATTTTATGGTCTGAATGTATTTTTCCATTCTGTAATTACCGCCTCTTTCTAGTAGTTGTATTTCTGACAAAGTGGCTGCTTTGCTGTAGTATTAAACTGCACTTGCTTTCACCATGGTAACACGGAGATTGTTGCCAAATCAACCGTGACTGAAATTCCAATTACATTTTCACAGGCCTCATTTCGGAACATGGGTAACTGAACCCACCTCCTTTTCTCCACACCCAACAGTATCTTCCAGTTGTTCATTGGACCATGATGAAATGGATTTTTGAACACCTGCGTTAGAACACAAGAAACAAAAAAAGACGTTTGTAGTTTAGAAGTTGTATTTGACATTAAATACCTGCAGTTAACAATGTTGTTTAAGCTTTTTGTCTCCATATGTAGGATTTGATGTGCTCTGATAGGTGCAATACTGATTTGTGTATTAGTATATGCACCTTGCCCTTCTCCTTGAGTCTTCTGATCTCTCTGTTGTTGATGTGCCGCTCCACGCTGGTCTCTCCTCTGCTGATGAGTATGCTGTGCCAGAGGGTGAGTCCTCCGAGAGCTACCGTCACCGAGCTGCAGGGAGGATATATTACTGTACAACCTGAGCCGTCTGCACAATGTTATCTGATGTTATAAAATATATGTGGTAAAGTGCTCCTTACCTGGTCAGCACCCAGAGGAAGATGATACACTTTTGAGCAGTAGTCTCTGTGTAGGCGTCGGTTGGAGGAGGGGTCTGATAGTACCTCTGAAGGGGACAGGAAGTAGTAAGGCTTACATATTCATGCTGGTGTCACCTTATTTCACTTTCGGATCTGATCCAAGGACGTTTTAGCTCACTGCTCTCTGAGGTCATGTTGGCTCAGGATCAAAAGGCTGCTGACAGTATGGGAACGTAACATGCTGGATCCTGTTCCTGGTGATCTTTGGGTGGCTTTCAAACTAATTAGTATTCAAAGCCTAGAGTTGTTTGTTTACCAGCTGGTGCACAGCCACTTTTGATATAAGACCGTCCTGGTTCAGAGGTAAATATGAGAGCAGAAAGCAAAGATCCTTTTCATGTCTCCTGTTTCGCTTATCACTTGCCATCTGAGCTCGTCCTCTGCCTTCTCGCTACCATGTGGCAGGTGCCACCGTACTAATCATCTACTCGTACCATTAGCAGCAACAAACAAAAACAACAGAGTTGGGTTTTTGGGGTGTCAGTAGCCTAGAGGTTAAAGGGATAGTTCGGGTGTTTTGAAGTGAAGCATACATAAATTATGGCACGGAAGCAAAGCAACGTACTGCTGTGGACGGGGTCGGCAGCAAAACATATTTTAGACACCTAAAAGAAAGGCTAACCTAAAACATCTATCAGTTTCAGTGTACGCTATATTTAGAATATTTTCGCCGGTTTAGCTTGCCGTCAGACGGCCCTTTCTGACGGGGAACTGAAGCCGTTGTATCCATTTATCCTCTTACCAAAGCCACCAGACTCCATTGAAAAAAACTGTAATTTGACCTCGCAGAACACGGGGTTGCTGGTCTACTGCTGCCTCCATCGGTTAGTTAGTTTGTGTTATTGTGTGACTTTGGTGAATCCGACCTAACCAAAGTCACACAACAAGTCAAACAAACTAACCAATCGAGGCAGCGTTAGACCAGCAACTCCCGTGCACTGCGATGTGAAAATACAGTTTTTTTCAGTGGAGTCTGGTTGCTTTGGTGAGAGAAGAGATAACGGCTTCAGTTCCCCGTCGGAAACATAGGCTGTATTGGAAACCGCCTACTACATACTACTGATACAGAGGCTGCTCTTTCCCTCGCCACTGCCTGCTGCTCTGTAGCCGGTCTGTGAGCGTCACTGGCCGGCTCTCCAGGGAGCTACGCCTGCAGGCGATTGTGGAGCTTTTCAACTCCAAAAAGGCAGATAAACACAAGTTACCGTTAATATATAATGGACATTTGTGTTGTGATATTGTCAACGAGGAACTAAAAGTCTCTCGTCTATAAGACTGGTCTCTAGAGAGAGCTCCAGCCAGCTCATAGCAGTCTGTGAGAGTGACCGCCCGGCTGGCGAGGTAGCGACCCCAGCAGGCACTAGCTAGCTGTCACAGCAGTTTGTGGAGCTTCTAAACTCCGAAAACGTAGGAGCAAATGTTCGATTCACCATCTAATATTGTAAAACTGTCAATATTCAAAATCTACGCAGTTGATTTCTCGCCTCAAACATTTTCAGAAGTGAATTTAGTGATGAAATAGCTACGAAAAATGTAAAAAATTTGCCGTTTTTGGCTGCTGTTGTTGTAACCGTAGCCTGTACCATTCCAGCGCTTTGCATTGTGGAATACAGTAGGCAAGGTAGACTGGTCCGATTCAAACTGGGGATTTTTTCCAAATCAGTACAACATCCAGGTATTTTTGGCATACTGTAGATTTTGCTTTTGTTCGCATTCTACATACTACATTTTGTCCAAATCAGTATGTACTACTAGGATAATATGCGGGTTTGAATACAGCCATAGACTGTATAGCGGCCTCACGGCAAGTACCTCCTACAACCCCACTTCAAAACACCCAAACTATCCCTTTAAACAAAAACTCCACCTGCAGATATACTGGTGGTCACTTGTTGTTCATAGGCGTGATGGTGCAGCATGACTGATAATTCTTGCGGCCTCACCTCTATAGCACTGTAGGCCTCCAGAAACAAGTCCTTGCTGCTGACGCTGCAGTAGATGCAGCCCAAGGTCATGTACAGGCAGAAGGAGAAGAAGTAGCGGTGGTTGCAGTGGCCCACACAGTTGTTCAACCAGGCTGGAAACATGTTCAGTTCAATGTGTACAAAACACTTGGAACGTTTAAAAAGCACAAACGGTAAATACAGTAAAACATAGTCATGCATTCTCTTCTGAGTTGTTATGTGTTGCTTGTTAGAAGGATACGACAGTGGTGGTCCATCTTCAAAATACACCTGTAATAAAAACAGAAACCGTTTACCATGAAGGACTTTTTTAAAAACTGACGAACTCTGTACATGAGTTATTGTTTAATTATCTTACGTGTTGCAGATGCTGCAGTGGTGCGTCCTGGCCGGTTTTGGAGTGATGCATTTCTTACAGATGGACACGGAGGGAATTTGAACTTTGGCCTAAAATAAACACAAAAAAATATACTGTATTACTGTCTTACAACAATCTAACCAAGTGTTAAACTGTGTAACAGTGAAGAAGAAGACAGACAGAAATATATACAGAGCATTAATAAAGCAGCAAACAACTATTTCCTGTGTAAAGATATAGTGGAGTAATGAAGTCGCTCTCCCTCTGTGTGTGTGTTGAAATCCGAGCTTCTCCTTGCTTTGTTGATATAGCCGGGCTGTGTTCTAGTGCAGGTGAGCGTGTCCCACTGGCTAGCTCACGGCCACCGCTCTGCACTGCACTCATACGGTGGTTACAGCTGATAACGCCGTCCCGACAGAATCGTAGCACCCAACCTCTGGTTCCCCCTCAGGTTAACACTGTTAGCTCTGTTAGCTCTGTTAGCACCATTAGCTGCGAGCATGGATGTATTATAAGAACTGGATACTGGATCCAAGATGGCGCCTATTCATTCCAATCATGATTTCTAAAGCTGAGCTCCCCCCCTCCATATTTTCTGACGTCACCATCCTAAAAAAGTTACAGTTTATTAAAGAGTTAGTCTGTTTTTAATAAATCAACTTTCTTTAATGAATATAACTCGTCGTCCCCCCTTTGTGTGTGGCAAGCGGGAGAGCAAACAGTTTTGTGACCGCAGTGAAAATGTTGTTTTTGAAAGGCTAAACACCAACAAATGTGTATTGAAGCAGAATATTTCATTAGACACGATTAATATTAGTTCATTTTTATTTGCAACTGTGCAGTAATACCAGGTTGAAACAAAAAGTGGCCTACTAAGTAGCAAAAAAAAAAAAAGAACTTGTCAGTTGCGTCAACATAAATAAAATGATGACATCTTGACAGATTCGCCAAGAAAATGCAGATACATAATATGATCTTTTTTTTGTAACGACTTAATTAATTTACTATAATAGCGTTAGAGCCGATTTCTTTGTTATTGCAATTAAATAAATGTAATCTATGGCATTGTTAACTGGCTGCTAGACCGGCCTCCCTTGTGCGTCAAGCGGGAGAACAAATGAAAATGTTGTTTTTGAAAGGCTAAATGCCAACAAATATGGATTGAGGCAGAATATTTTGTTAGATTTTGCTACTACAAAGTAGCAAAAAAAATATCTTTTATAATAATTAGATATACAGACTTTTGTATAAATTATCCAGTAAGTGTGTCATTGTGATTTTTGTTATACATGTGCACATCTAATTTTGACAACCTCACAGCAGACAAATCCTGGCACACCCCCTGTGATCTTTGGCGTCCCCCCCAGGTTGGGAACCACTTTTTTGGACTCCTTTAGCTGGGCTCTGCCTGACAGCCCTCACAATATCAATCTTGCTACACCTTGTCAGCATTTTCCTTTCAGCCTATGAGGAGTTTGGTACCTTGGGTGGGTGTCCCGGGGAGGTGGTGGTGGCCTTGTAGTAATGGAAGACCACCATGATAAGGAGCCAGTGGCCACAGCAGAGGTGCCAGACGATCCGGTACACAGGGTAAGTGCTGAGAATTGTGGGTAGGACGAACAGGTAGATGATGATCACAACTGTGGTCGTCAGTAGTATGACAAGACAGACAAACACCTGAGAGAGGAAAAGACATGTGAGGGTGAGGAACGTAGTTTGGGGGTGTAGGGAGAACAGAAGCATCCAGAATAGAAATCCCAACAGCTCACCACTCCAAACCAGCGGGTCACATTGTCCACGATCCAGTAGACGGGTTCAAACGCACAGTCCAGCATAGTGTCCGCGTTGGTGAGGCTGTTGAAGTACAGCGACTTGAGCAGCAGCTTGGCGTAGCTCCACAGCTCCAAAACCCTTCCTCCGATCCACGGCTTGGTCGCCCCGCTGCCTCGGCCTCCTCTCTGCGTGCGGCACAGCCTGCACCAGCGCGGCGCCAGTCTCATGGCCCGGGAGAGTTGCCACCTCCAGCTGCTGCCCGTACGCATGCCACCGGCACCTCCTCGCCTACACACTCTGCCCTCCAGACACACACAAACACACAGACACACGCACCAGCAATGACAAAGGCAGGCCGTGAAAAACAGCAGTTCTTCGTAGCGTAGCCGCATAACCGCTGAGCTTTCCATCGTCATTTCTGCCTATTTCAGTCGAAGTTGTGAGAGCAGGGGCAGCACGAGGGACCTCCGCTACTAGAAAGCACTAGTCAAGTCCTGTGACGGCATCCTCTGTGTGACACATGTCCGTCAAAGAAAGCAGGTATCAGGTAAATGAGCTACGCCCATCAGCCCCTACAAATAAACTTCTCCTGTTAATAATTCACCGCAAATCCACATCCCCAGGCCAGAACCGTCTTAGAAACTTGCAGGGGTGATGCAGAGTGGTAACCCTATAAGATGGAAATGCAGTGGGGGTGAATATCTTAAGAAGGAAATAAAGTAGCAACCTGATCTAGCAGGGCGTCATTTCATGAAAGTGAGTATTGGTTACACAGATAAGGCTTGTTCGGGTTCTCCAAAATAGGATGGCATTAATAATGAGAGCTGCTAATCAGGGACCTTAAGTAGACAGGAAGGCCCATCAACAAGCTGCCCTTTTTTCTTTGCTATCGGCTGCTACTTGACTACCCATAGTGACCGCTGCAAAAACACTAAAAACAGCCTGTAACCTTTCCTACGACCCTCTTTATTTCCTTTTTTTAAGCTTAATACATCATTTGATTTCATATCATTTTTTCTCTCTTTTATTCTTTTACATTATTTTCTATTTATTGACTTTTAAAAAAATATTTTATTTTATTACTATTATTATTTTTTTCTTCTTTTTTTTAATTTTAATAATCAATTTTTTTCCCTTTCATGTGACCAAGACCAACATGAGGTGGGGGTGAAGGGGTGGTCCTTTGTCTGTTTTTATTATGCTTTATGTTCTACATTTGATAAGATGACCTTTGCCACCTTTGAAGATTTGAATGGAAAAAAAGCCTGTAAGTGGAATAAAAACTGTAAGTGACACATGATGACATCGTTTTCCCTATATCTTCATTATACGGTGCTACATGCAATACTAATAAATCATGATGGCCAAATTAATTCTATAACACTAGTGTAAATACTTTACACAAATGTATGGAAGCCTATTTTCAACAGAGGGCAAGTTCACAAAATGCTTGTTTTGTCTGACCAACAGTCCAAAAAGTATGACAAATACACCACCCCTGTACACACAAGCAGCAACACCTCTGCTTGTTGCGCAGACAGGCTGTTGGCTGGCTAAATAGGACCTTCAATATTAATTAGCATGTAATGTACAGTGACAGACAGAACATATGATAGAGAGTGGCACACAGCAGGGCACCGCAGTCTCTATGGCAACCCGCTGCCTTAAATCTGGTCTTAGAAAAGAAGCTCGCTGCCTGTGTGTCTCACTGTAATACGCTTTAGTCCGTCCTCTACCTCTGTAGTGTCTCTGAGTCGAAGGGGAGGAAGCCGATGTAGACAGGTTTTACACGTCAACAAGCTGTCGGTTCAATGTGATCATTTTGATGAGAAACGACTGCAGATGATTTTTAAATCATGCAAAAACAGAAGTCAACTACGATTTACATGCATGTCGTTTTCATAGAAGATAAATACTTTGGATTTTTGGCTCTTCGTGAGATTATTGGAAATGCGGCGAATATTCAAATAATAAACTAATTCCCAGGGATTTTCGAATAGTATTTTTGCTTGGAATGCACATCCCTAATAATGTTATGGGATTATTTCTTATTTCATGGACTATTTTGGGATTTACACAGTATTATTACATACTTGTGTATAAAAAAACAAAAAAAGCATTCGAATAGTGATTTGGAGGTTAAATACCATGGCAACGGTCGAAGCTTCGAAGCATTCACGCAAAGAATCACTTGCCAAGAAGTGAAAGTCGTTCCATTGATACATCAGCGTTCAGCAGCAGAGCTATGCTTCCGCCATTTTGGACTGAAAGCGACTACCGGACGGCAGTAAAACGTCCGCCTAAAAAGTGTCGTACAAAAGTAAATTAAATTATTTCTATTCTATTATCAAATTCTACTGAAATGGCCTGTGTTGAACAATAAAATATTACAATTTTAATAAGCATTTTCAGTCCAAAATGGCGGCAGCGGTTGCTGTCAAAAAATCACAGAAGTTTTGTCTCTTCGCTTCTATACTCTTGTGAGTCGGGTCAGCCCTACAGTAGATGTTAATTCATTATTCATAACATAGATAAATCAACAGTTTAAACATGCAGTAGGCAGTATATTTTTGGCATCATTGGGCAACAATTCCATACTAACCTTTCGGCATATTGTAAATCAAGTGTTCTGAGAGAAAACTAGACTTCTGCACCTCCTCATGACTCTGTTTTCAGGCTTTAAAAAATCGAGTCCATGACAGGAGACTTTGACCAATCACAGGTAATTTCAGAGAGAGCGTTTCTATTGGCTGTGCTCCGGCTGGTAGGCGGTGCTTGGTATTTCCTCAACTGATCTCAACATGGCTGCCAGGTCACAAACTTTCTCATTTCACAGCTAAACAGTGCACTACAAGATGTTTCTGAAAACATTTGAGGTGAAAAATATGCATTACAGTAACAGATTATTAATTCATATTAGCCATTAGGACACCGGAGGACACAGAGGCGCATGATTTTTTTTCAGATTACCTGTCTCTTGCACTACTGTCAGGATATTGATTTTATTTTTATAAATATTTGCTCCAATTCTACCCACTGCTGCTTTAACAACCACTTTGACACTGATCAGATCTGCTGATCTAATGAATGCATTTTCTTTCTCTGACAATTGAGTTCTAAAATCAAGTATTCATGAAGAAATGCAATACAATGTGGATACAGTTTCAACAGCTGTGTAGATTCTGAAACAAATAGCCAGTTAATAGATTAATAAAATCAACAGAAAAATTATTTGGCAACTCTTTTGACTAATTAATTAATTAATTAATTAATTAATTGAAATTAATTGATTTGTTTCAGTCACTTTTCAAGCAAAAATGGCAAACAAAATCCTGTTCCAGCCTCTCCAATATGATGCCTTTTCTCTGCTTTTTACTGTCAGTTTAATATCTCTGGGTCAGTATTTTCTACCATTGTATAGACTAAATTATAATAATGAAATAAGTGTTGCTTCACACCCTAATATGTGAGGGATAATGTACTGTATACAGTCTGTTGTCAGCATCTGTTATTGTCATGTAATGTTAGCTCTAAGAACAGCACAGAGAATATCACCTTTGTGGAAATTATGGCTGTAGATAAAATAATGAGTCCCACTGACTGACTGAGTGAGTGCTGCTATCCAGTCTTATAAATAGCATTAGCATTAATCCTGTCAATCATTAACTAGCATTCCTCCAATTAGCGCCACTATGTCCTACTCTACCTTCGGCTAGCTGCTAGCTGCCTCCAGCTAACCCGCCCACAGTTAACAGTCATTTCTAATAAATACCAGACACCAACTCGGACCAGACGTGACACTGACATGCTGTACCTGGTACCTGGTCAGGTGAAGTGGGCGGTGAAGCCTGCAGCTCTGCGGTCAGGTCATGGTGAGGCTAACCGGTGAGCTAACCTGTTAGCCATCATGTCTCTCCAGCTGACTGCAGCACACACACAGTACAGAGCGAAGATTGTCTATTCAACAAAAAGCTTCATTCAACAGCAGCAAGCGGACACGACTTCCGGCTAAGCTGCTCGCTAGAGAAAATTTGTTTTTAAGTAAATGTAGCAGTGGAGGGTCAACTACTGTACCACCAAGGGTAAATCCGTTTGCTATTTTGCTACTTTGCAAGCTGTTTTGCTCCAAGTAGCTCCGTTAGCGATATACAACGGAAAGTTGCTCTAAAATGGGTTCAGTGCCAGAAAAATAATCTCAAAGTGGGACCTCTTCTTCTTCTTTTTAGACTCTTTGGTGCAGCTCGCTTGAGAGGGCGCAATGTGTTTTGGGAAATGAAGTCGTTTTTATGCTGAAACGGTTCCTGAAAACGTCTCTAAATCCACGCTATCGCTGTTTTAGTAGTAATATAACACAATGTTATGTATTCACAGTATCGGTCCTGACGATGACAACAGTAAATATTGACCAGACCGCCTATTTGAGGCCAAAAACAGCGTTTTCCCAACATTTAGCACAACCAGGAAGTACTGAGATGTCATGTGATTGTAGAAACATGGCTGCGGTGCAGTGGTGAGATGCTATTTTCTTATTTAAAAACACTCCGTATCATCAACATACATTGCTTAAATTGTGTATTTATTGACATTGTGCGAATTTTGAGAATGAAATGTAGTGCAAACGTGTGTATCAGTAGCTTAATTGTAATTTAGTGTCCCAAATGAAATGTCAACATTATTCTTCAGGTTGTTAGCATCACAATAGTGTCTAATGTAGTCTAATGCAGAAATACTATGACCTTGAATCAAATGCCCTCTTTGGCTCGGGTTTGGTTTTAGTCTGGCAAAGCCTATGATGATGTGTCAAAGTTATTACACAGGTTTTATAACAGAACTCTCATATTGGGCCACAGACCTTCATCTAGAGAGTTACCCTGCACTATACTCACATTTTTAACAGTCTCTTCTGCACTACATTCACTTTTTTAATAGTCGTGTATCATAGCTGTTACCCTGCACTATATTCACTTTTAACAGTTTTCTTCATCTCCTTTTATTTTTATATCTGGTATATTTTTTTGCACTTTGTACTTTGCACTACTAACTTTTTACTGCCTTTTTACTAACATGTTTTGCACTATGGTGCTGTGATGCTGGAACCTTGAATTTCCCTCAGGATCTATCTATCTATCTTTGTGTTTAATGCAAGATCTGAGATCCTGATGGGACTTGATCTGTGCTTTCAGACACAAGAGTGTTAGCATCAGTTGTAATAGCTGTCAGTAAATCAACAGTATGCTCTCTACAGTGAGTGTTCAGAGACCACTCAATGTGAACCCACATGGTGACTGGAAGGATGAACATGTCAGTAGAAACAGCTGAATCAGGTCTCCTGTCTGTCTGTTGTGTACCAAGGCGATCCAGCGGGCGCAACTATGAGGCAGAGCTCCAGAGACGTCGTCCCGAGGCTTCTCTGGTTGAGTTTGGAGACTACCATCCCCTCAAACCCATCATGGTAGACCCCTCTGCTGTTAACCACTGTCTTCCTACTGTTCAGCCTCATCACAAACATCACTATCAGCACTGCACACATGCATTCACCAAAATGCTGATATCTGTCACAACATCTGCATTCTTCCATCAGCACAGCAATAGATTATGTGATGTCTTTCAAAGTTTTTCTTTTATTGATTATCAATAATGAATTAAACAGTAACTGTACAGTGAAAAGATTTTATTTTGCCCAACAACAGTAACAGCACATCCGTCTACTCATACAAAAAACAAACACACAAGCAACGACAGCTGGCCAAAGAAAATATATACTTAAGTATGGATAAATAAAGTTAAAATTATAGACAATAGAGAGGAAATATCTATAATACACTTTAATAATAGTGACAGAAAAAGTACGTCGAGAGATAAAGGAAATAGAAAAATTGGTAAAAAATGAATAAATAAAATACAAAAAAAAAAATGTCAGTCACAGGATTTGGCTCGATTTGGTGGTGAAGGGTTTCTGAAATAGTTTGAAAGACTGACGTCCAAAACTTAAGTAAAGAAGGACATGACCAGTACATGTGAAGGAGTGAGGCAGGTGCATTTTTACATTTATTATTATGTGATTTGACATCAATTAAAATCAACAGTTGATGTTGTTAAAGGCATAAATCAGTCGTTTCTTGCATTTAATTTGATGTACCTTTAACAGCTCTGACTTTCCCCTGTCCTCTCCATCCAGGTGACGGATACGAAGACCCGCCGCGGGGCTCGTAAAGGCAGCACCTCTTCGTCTTCCTCATCCTCCTCCTCAGTGCCCCCGGACCCCCTCAGCTCCATGATGGACGGGACCGACCCCCTCTCCATGTTTGCTGCAGCCTCGGCCACTGAGGCTCCTGCCCTGTCACACAGCGCCTCCACAGGGGTCAGTAACACTGCAGGCAGACCTATCGATACTGAGACAAATGAAAAATGAAATTACATGGAAAAATTGGAAACATCAGGTATTGGCAGCTTCATTACACATTTATTGTGTGAATGCTGATTCAGCAGCATAACTATTGGATAACCATTGTTATCCAAATCTTTATTTTTCTTCTTCAGTACATTTTTTGGTCTCCCACAAACGACTGTCCTCCATTCCAAAGGTTCATTCCGCCCAAATACTACTTTCTGTGAAAAGACTTGTAGTTTTAAAAGTTAATTCCGCCCAAATACTACTTTCTGTCTAAAGAGTTAATTAAGAATTAATTTATGCAGTTCAGCATTATTCAGCCAGTTTTAAAATTCAGTTTTCATAATGCAGCTTTAAGATTTCTGTATTTACAGCAATGCTCTGCAATTCATTTCAGCTGTCAACATTCCCACACATTTTCTGCAGGAAATGCATTTTCTAGTTTGTACTGACCTTCAGAAAGTAACATTAGTCGAATCTTATTCGCCACACACAGAAGTGGAAAGAAAATGATACCCAAACCTGTTTTTGAAGGAGAGATTGTTGTGCTTCCAGGACCTGGGCAGGAAGAAGAGGGAGAAGGAGGAAGAGGCGGTGGGACCGGACTTTGAGCCCTGGTCGTCAAAACGAGGAGAGATCCTGGCCAGGTTCACCACCACTGAAAAACTCTCAATTGTGAGTCGTCCTCCATCATAACAGAAAGTTGTTCTGTTACTATAAACTAAACTAAAGACGTTGGTTTAATCAGTCTTTGTAAGACAGAAACCTAATTCCAATTTCTTTGTCTTCACAGAATCTTTTCATGGGTTCTGATCGAGGTAAGACCAGAGTTTGTATTCATCATAATAATTTCAACTAGCTGGTGAACATAGTGAAGCATTTAGCAGCTAAAGAGACGGATATCTTTTCTCAGGAGTTGGGACCAAACCTGAGCTGAAAGGAGAGTAAATATTGGACTTGAATTCACTGGGTAGAAACAGAAACACATGTAAATACGCAGCTGTGACATGTTAGCCATATCAACTTTATAAGGTGGTAATATGCCAATGTTGTGTTAACAGCCTGTTGTGCTGCCCCAAGTGGCAAAACAATCAATCAGTACTTAAAGGTTCTTTATTCAACATCCAGAGCATTAATATAGCAGCAAACAACTATTTACTATGTAAAGATATAGAGGAGTAATGTCTACCTGAGCAGAGAATGAAGTCACTCTCCGTCTGTGTGTTGTAATCCGAGCTTCTCCGTGCTTTGTTGATATAGCGTGCTTTTACTTTTTACTTTGGTTGAGAGCTAACACATCACTCCTGTTGTCGCTGTAGGAAAAGCTCCAAGTCCAGGATCCTCCGCTGTTTCAGAAAAAGTTCGAACTCGCTTGGAGGAACTGGATGATCTGGAGGAGGTACGTTTTGTCTATAATTTTCTGTTAAGGCTGTCAATCGATTAAAATATTTAATCATGATTAATGCAAGATTGTCCACACTTAATCACAAATTAATCACACATTTTTTATCTGTTCAAAATGTACCTTAAAAGGAGATTTGTCAAGTATTTAATACTCTTATCAACATGGGAGTGGACAAATGTGCTGCTTTATGCAAATGTATGTATATATTTATTATTGGAAATCACTTAACAACACAAAACAATGACAAATATTGTCCAGAAACCCTCACAGGTACTGCATTTAGCATAGAAAATATGCTCAAATCATAACATGACAGACTTAAGCCCGACAGGCAACAACAGCTGTCAGTGTGTCAGTGTGCTGACTTGAATATGAAGACTTGCCCCAAACTGCATGTGATTATCATAAAGTGGGCATGTCTGTAAAGGGGAGACTCGTGGGTACCCATAGAACCCATTTTCATTCACATATCTTGAGGTCAGAGGTCAAGGGACCCTTTGAAAATGGCCATGCCAGTTTTTTCTCACCAAAATTTAGCGCACATTTGGAGCATTCGCGACAAGCTAGTATGACATGGTTGGTACCAATGGGTTCATTAGGTTTTTGTAGTTTCATATGATATATGGTATCTTCACTCTAGCTGAAAACTGCGCCCGCTACAACCGCTACAACCTTTTATTATTGTGTTCACTTTGACAGTCCTATTTTCTGTATAACAAAGTTTCAGTTCCAAATGGGAACATTAATTTTAAAATCATCTTCCCTCCTGGCACTGTAAGAATTAAATCGGTCCCCAAATGTTCTATTATTTGTGTTTGTATGGATACACATACTATACATACATTAAAGGCAGTTCCACCGCCTCAATTGGTGCTTATATAAATTCATCAACACAATAGCTTTTCATTGAAGGAAACATGATTCTCGCTAAGCAGAGTGAATCCATATTAGAGCGAGGATGTGTTTTGAACTGACTTGTTTGTGTGTGTGTGTGTCTGTGTGTGTGTGCAGGGTTCCCAGAGAGAGCTGCTGAACCTCTCCCAGCAGGATTACGCCAACCGCATCGAGGAGCTGAACCAGTCCCTGAAGGAGGCCTGGGCCTCGGACCAGAAGGTCAAAGCCCTGAAGATCGTCATCCAGGTAATCCAGCACTTGATGACACACCAAAATAATGGAGCAAAGACAAAACTCAGAAGCGCAACATCATTTCTTCATGTTCCTTCAGTCACAATAACCACCTCTCTAACCTCTGTGTAAGAACTTAAACACTGATCTGTGTTCCAGTGCTCGAAGCTTCTGTCCGACACCTCGGTGATCCAGTTCTACCCCAGCAAGTTTGTTCTCATCACTGATATCCTCGACACTTTCGGTGCGTAAAGAATCCTTATATCTCTCTGTTCAGTCAAAAAAACAAAACATGGAACGTTTTCTGACTGTAGTCTCACTTGTCTGTAGGCCGGCTGGTGTACGATAGAATCTGGACCATGTGTTCAGACCCACGACCCCTACCAGGTACAGACACAGCAGGACTCTCCCACATCCAGTCCGATTTAATTTGAGCATTTCAACATTTTTTCGAGCTCCTGAGATGATGGATACATCGTCTGTGATTCCTCCTCAGACTCGTTCACAGTCGACGATGTGAATGACACGGCCAAGGAGACGTGCCTCAACTGGTTCTTCAAGATCGCGTCCATCAGAGAGCTTCTGCCCAGATTGTATCCTTTTCCCGCCATCGGGCTTCACTGCTTAAATCTTTCCCTTCTCAGATAACCAGATCTAATGTCAGGCCTGTTTTTACTTGGACTTCTCTCTTTATCCGACCCTCTTTCTGTTGACTCTTTCTCTGAATTTTTCAGATTTTTTCCAATTATAAATTATTTGTGTGTCAAATTGTTTAGTCCAGAGCCCCTGCATCAGTCTTCTTATGACATTATTACATTTGGAATGATTAAAGGGATAGTTTGGGTGTTTTGAAGTGGAGTTGTATGAGGTACTTATCCATAGTCAATGTATTACCTACAGTAGATGACGGTCAGCAGCAGGAGTACCAGCACGGAAACAAAGCAATATCATTTTAGCCACCTAAAAGAATCAATATCAATTTAAGTGTATGTTATATTTAGAATATTTTCGCCAGTTTACCTTGCCGTGAGACATCTATACAGACTATGTTCTGACAGGGAACTGAAGCCCTTATCTACGCTCTCGCCAAAGCACAGTAATACAGGAGTTGCTGGTCTACCGCTGCCTCGATCAGTTAGTTTATTTGTATTATTGTGTGACTTTGGTTAGTTTGGATTCACTGAAGTCATACAATAGCATAAACAAACTAACCAATAGAGGCAGCGGTAGACCAGCAACTCCCCGTGTTCTGCAAGGTAAAATTAATTTCTTTTTCAATGGAGTCTGGTGGCTTTGGCGAGAGCATAGACGGATATAATGGCTTCAGTTCCCCGTCGGAAAGGGCTGTCTCACGGCAAGGTAAAGCGGTGAAAATATTCTAAATATAGCGTACACTTAAACTGATATTGATTTCTTTTAGGTGTCTGAAATACGTTGTGCTGCCGGCTCCGTCCACAGCAGTACATCGCTTTGCTTCCGTGCACTAACTCCTGTCTGTTTCTCCAAACTGGGGGCGTGCCGAGCGTCATCTACTGTAGGTAATATACTGACTATAGATAAGTTCCTCATACAACCCCACTTCAAAACACCAGAACTATCCCTTTAAGGTTGTCTCCATGATATCCCTGATCATCCAGCACTTACCCCATGTAGAAATTTGACTCTTTGACCTCTGTGAACAGATACGTTGAGGCTGCCATTCTCAAGTGCAACCGCTTCTTGAACAAATGGTTAGTTTGTTTACCTTATGGGCTTTATTAGTCAGTCTTTGCACACCAATTTAATAGTTTTTATATTTTATAAACTTTTAGCTTCAATGTTCTTTCGATATTCTGCCTTTACTTGCTCCAGTTTAGCAATAGTTAGTTCAGCAATATTAGATCTCTGTCATATCAATCAGAATGATGTGTTTGGGTTATTTGAAAGATTTGGGGATATATTTGTTACAACAGATCAACCAAATTATCCTTTTCTGCTTATGAGTATTTATTTTTGGAAAAATAACAGTTTGCTTTCTGCCCCTCCACCCTTCACAGCGGTATTCAGGAGACGCTCCCTCGGTTGACAGCCATGATCAGAGGGATAGGCGACCCCCTGGTGGCAGCATACGCCAGAGCTTACCTCTGCAGGGTAAGACCTGCTCACTTTTTTACATTTTTTTCTCTCCTGTCTCCTGGTTCTGAGCCATTTCTTATCTGTCGGCTCATTTTCACCGTCTGTTTCTGTCCTTACTTTTTACCCTATTAGTGGGGCGGTAATAAGATAAAAACAAAGTTGTTTTTCTCCCACTTTTGTTGCTGTTTAGACAACTGAATTTCCCTCCAGGGTGAATCAAAATCTCGTTTATGAATGTATCATTTTGTCTCACTTACTCTTAAATGTTAACCAGCAAAAGAGTAATGTTGTGATTGGTCAAAGGGGGAAAAAAAGGAGGTTTGGGGCCATTTAGATAAAGATAGACCTAGTCTTTGTCTTAAATATAACTTTAAGTCAGACTTGCTAGAGACACTTCCCTATGAGTGACTAATGTAAGACTGACTTAGATAGCCTGTCGCGCAGTGCATTATGGGGGAAATAAGACAGAAAAAATGGCAACACCACACCCAAGTATGGGAGGAAATAACAGAAAAGGTAAAAAGCATAAATCCAATGGTCGTTAGAACTGTTAAAGATGTTTAGAAACAATTTAAGAATATGATACAAGAATCCCCAAAAGTTATGGATAATCAGTTGAAATAGCTAACTGACCTTCTAATAGATTGTTGCCATAACAACAAAGCTCTCACGTCAGGCTTAGCCAGGGGGAGAGGTGACTAACTTTCCTACCTGAAATTAAGTCAGTCTTAATATTTATGCAACAGGTAGACTAGTTTAACCTGACAATCTAAGACAAAGACTAGTTTTAAGCTAAGTTTATGCTGCTGCTGGCCCCTAGTCCCATAGATAACGGTGCTCTCTCCCTCCAGGTGGGCATGGAAGTCGCCCCTCACCTGAAAGACAGCCTGAACCGCAACTTCTTCGACCTGCTGGGCACCTTCCGGCAGATCAGCGGGGAGATTGTCCAGAACCAGCTGGTCCTGCAGAGGGTTGAGGTGCCCGAGTACTTGACGCTTTATTCACCCGCCATCAACTGGATCCTGCAGTGCATCGCCTACAGAGCTCCAGAGGCACGCAGTCACAGAGCTTGAATTTTTCTAACTTACAGCTGTTGAATAATGGCATTTATTAGTGCAAGGGTCAAAACCCTTATAAAGGCAGAGGCACACATGTTTTTAATGTTTGTGTTTCCATTTCAGCCTCTGCTAACGGAGATGATGGAGAGATGCAAGAAGCTGGGGAACAAGTGAGTGCTTTTAAAAACAGTAATTATGGGATGGATTTAATTTGTAGGCTTTATTCCTGTTAGTGAAAGGTAATGTGCTACTGTACAAGAAATACATGCCTTCATTTTCCTCAGGATCAAAATATATATATATATTAATGTGTATAGTATTTTTGCCTCATTTCAGATCAGTTAAATCAAATCAAATCTTCACTGGTCTTTAGATATCTTTGTTTTTCAGATCAGGTTTATGGTACGATGTTTAGTAGGGAAAGGACAGCAGGGAAAAAACACATTTCTGCCACACAAAATAAAATATCTTTTTCAGATTTATATATTGCAACCAATGACGAGATTTCACTAGAAGACATTGCTTCGTTTTTAAGGGTTCGCAAGTCAAAATGATTGAAAACCATTTTATGAAAATCCAGTTTATGGATCCCTAAAGTGTTAAAGAGGACCTATTATGCATATTTTCAGGTGCATACTTGTATTTGGGGTTTCTACTAGAACATGTTTACATGCTTTAATGTAAAAAAAAAACACTTTATTTTTCTCATACCGCCCTCTGTTTGAGCTCCTGCGCAGTCTGCTCTGATTGGTCAGCTGGCGTACTGTGGTGTTTGGTCAACCAAACCAAACTCTCCGCTCTAGCTAGCTTTGTTTGAGGGCGTACCAAACTAGCAGCTAGGCAGTTATTATGCAAATGTGTTACTGGGTGACATCACCACGTTACGGAAGAAAAGGCGGGACTTCAAGCGAGGCGTTTCAGGCAGTTAAGGAGCAGTGTTTCTGTGGGGGAGAGTAACTCCCTTTGGCGTGGTCTTTGGGCTTTGTAACTCTGCAGATTTTTTCCGTCACAGAAAACTATATAACACACTAAAGGAAAGGGAAAAAACACAAAAGCATAATAGGTCCTCTTTAACAGATTAATACACTGCAGATAAAGAAAACAGAATGTGCTTAGCAATGTACTAAAAGTTTTACACCGCTTTTACTGCAGTGTTTCAATGGTTTCTGGTGGTGGTGAAAAAACATCCTTTTTACCACAAAGATCCAACGTGTTCCTGTTTCCCATAGTGCTTTGCTGCTGAATTCAGTCATGAGGGCGTTCAGGCCAGAGTTTGTTGCAGCCAGAGCCACCGACTTCATCGGTATGATCAAAGACTGCGACGAGGCCGGCTTCCCAAAGGTCAGAAGACACGAACGGCTGTAATACGCTGATCCAGTAAATGTAAACATTAGGGCTGTCAATCGATTGAAATATTTGATTGTGATTAATCGCATGATTGTGCATGGTTAATTGAGATTATTCGCAAATGAATTGCACATTTTTTATCTGTTCAATATGTACCTTTAATAGAGATTTGTCAAGTATTTAAGTGGCAAATATGCTGCTTTATGCAAATGTATGTATATATTTATTATTGGAAATCAATTAACAACACAAAACAATGACAGATATTGTCCAGAAACCCTCACAGGTACTGCATTTAGCATAAAAAAATATGCCCAGATCATAACATGGCAAACTGCAGCCCGACAGGCAACAACAGCTGTCAGTGTGTCAGTGTGCTGACTTGACTATGACTTGCCCATTACATTAAACAAATTAGTGGCGTTGAAATGAATTTGCGTTAATGTGTTATTATCGTGTTAACTTTGACAGCCCTAATAAATATGTAAAGAAATATTCACAAACCTTGAATGTTGGAGTTTAGGAAATGTAAGTTTATTCTACTGTTGAGGTAGAGGTTAAAGCATCGTTTAAATTTGCTTGAAATATGATTGGTCTTCTCTCCAGCATCTGTTGTTTGGATCTCTGGGTCGCAGTCTGGCCTGCGCCGACCCTCCAGAATCCGAAAGACTGACGATCCTAAATGAAGCCTGGAAGGTCGTCACCAAAGTCCGCAGTCCTCAGGTGCTGTGAGAGTGATGCTGCTTTCACACAGCTGTTTATTTCCATGAAAATATTCAGGTTATGACTGTACATGTGATTGCTTTTAGGATTACGTCAACTGTGCTGAGATCTGGGTGGAGTTCACCTGCCGACACTTCACAGTGAGTAAAGTGCAGTTGTAACACTTTACATAAAGTGGAATTTAAAGTTTCTATCACTGTTTTATCACCTTTCTTTTGTCTCTTGCTCTCAGAAACGTGAGGTCAACACCGTTCTGGCTGACGTCATCAAACACATGACCCCTGACCGGGCGTTTGAGGACGCTTACCCTCAGGTTAGCAGCTCCTTGGCTAACTGTTCCCTTGAAACTGAACCGCTCCTCCCCGCCGACTGCTCTGTAGTGACTCTGTCTTGTTTTTTTTTCTGCATCCAGCTGCAGTCGGTGATCAGGAAGATCCTCACCTACTTCAACGACTTCTCTGTCCTCTTCTCCATGGTGAGCAACCGCCACTTCAGAATACACACGAAGGGACGTTTGCACTCCGGAGGCCTGAAATAATCAATGACAAGTGGCCCGTTTTTCTGTTTCTCAGGAGCGTTTCCTGCCGTTCCTAGACATGTTCCAGAAGGACAGTGTGAGGGTGGAGGTGTGCAGATCCATCATGGAGGTCTTCATCAGGTAAGAGCTGCCTCAGAGACTGAGTTTCATGAATGAGATTCATTTGCTTTGTTAGTAAGAGTAAAAAAAAAAATTTTGAACTTCTAATTGGTCTCCATCTCCTGCAGACACCAGGTGGAGCCCACCAGAGACCCGGTCATCCTAAACGCCATGTTGCACATCTGCAAGACGATGCACGACTCTGTCAAGTAGGGTATTTGTGTGTGTGTGTGTGTGTGTGTGTGTGTTATACCTATAATTACTTCCATAGTTGTTGTCTTTTAGGGGCTTGGGGAAATTGTTTTTTGGTATTATGTCATTATAGTTTTTTTTTAGTTTCTTTATAAGTTTGATTTTAGTTAAAGGGTAACTTCGGTATTTTTCAATCTGGACCCTATTTTCCGATGTTTTTGTGTCTAAGTGACTAATGGGAGAATAAAACAGACAGCCTTCATTCAGTCACCTGTCTGCTCTCTGTGTATTGCAGCGCTCTAACTCTTGAGGATGAGAAAAGATCTTTGGCTCTGCTGATCATCGGCTTCATCCGCATGGTGAGACTCCTCAGGCTTTTGTCTGTGGTTTAGAAATAAGGCCGGTGTTATTTTGTATTTTCTTATTGTCAACAAAGCCAATTATTCATAAGTCCGAAAATGGCTCACAAATGCATAGTTTCATTTTTTTTAAAGGTACTGTGTGTAGGAATTGGGGGCATCTAGTGGTGTGGTTGCAGATAGACACCAGCTGAGTACCCCTCCGCTCACTCCTCCCTTTCCAAGACTGCGATAACATGAGCCACCGAGTGCAAAACTGTGGTAACGCCGTTCACCTCGCTCATAGGCCATCTATTCCATAATAACACTACTTTAGGAGCAACGGAAGTCAGACGGCGGCTGTTGTACTGCGGTTTTGCACTCCGCGGCTCACGTTACTGCAGTTTCACAAGCGTGTCGGGGAACTACGATGGTCTTCAGGTAACGTAAAAACGTAAAAGTCTCTCTCTAGGGCCAGTGTTTGGTTTGTCCATTCTGGGCTACTGTAGAAACATGGCGGAGCAACATGGCGGCCTCCGTGAAGAGGCCCTGCTCCCTATGTAGATATGTAGGGCTCATTCTAAGCTGACAAAAACACAACCATTCTTAGTTTCAGGTGATTATTATGCACTAATGAAAACATGGTTATCAATATTAATGCTAATGGATCCCCCAAAATGTTACACACTGTTCCTTTTAAAGGGTAAATGATTTCCTAAATAAGCTGGGCATGGTAGTTTTTAGAAATCATTACTCAATCAGGAGGAAATAGTGTATTTGTTGGGGACTATTTTCAGCTGCGGATTAATACACATTTGGTGCTCTTGTGAGTATTTGCGGCAGCAGGACGATGTTTATCGGATTGACTAAAATAAACTACAGTGCCCATGTTCATGGTAATGAAGAAACATGTCCCTCAGTACACATTGTTGTTGTGTTTTTATTAATTTTTGGACAACAATGGAGCTCAGTGGAGCGCCTTGGTAGCCGAGTGGTTACAGCGCATGTCATACAACCACAACGTCCCGAGTTTGATTCCAGCGTTCGGGACCTTTGTTGCATGTCAAAATGTATTAAATACAATTTTGTTAAATAAAAGAAGAACTCTCTTCTTACACTCTTGTATTCTGTCTGTCTGTCCGTCATTGTGTTCAGGTTTCTTTTGGCCGTGACTTCGAGCAGCAGTTGAGTTTCTGTGTGGAGGCCAGAGCCACCTTCTGTAACCTGGAGTCAGTGCTGGTGCAGCTCATTCACGTCAGTACAAATCTGTGTTTGTATGTGTTAATTTGTGTGTGATATTCATGCACAAGCACCATCCTCACAGCCGGTTAGACTGTTATCAGGTCATTGAATGGGCGTTATCAGTGGTTATCAGCCTCATAGATGTGGGTCAGAAGGGGCCTGCTACACCCACTAGTAGGTTTTTTCATTGATTTCACATGGTAGATCACTGAAAGAAAGAAAAAAAGAAGATGACAGCGACCTCTAGTGACCGTAGAAATTATGACAAGAGTGAAAGCGGAAGTCAGGCGCTGTAGTATAGACAATGTGATACTCCATATCGGGTGGAGGTCGGGATTGATGGGCGATGAATGGGACAGACAACACAGTACTTTCACCTTCGCATCCCGTGCGAAACCAACAATGTGTAGTTTCACTTTCACTTTAGAAAAGTAGCTATTTTAAGCCATAACTAGTGCTGTCAATCGATTAAAATAGTTAATCGCGATTAATTGCACAGTTTTTATCAGTTCAAAATGTACTAAAAAAGGGAGATTTGTCAAGTATTTAATACTCTTATTAACATGGGAGTGGGCAAATATGCTTGCTTTATGCAAATGTATGTATATATTTATTATTGGAAATCAATTAACAACACAAAACAATGACAAATATTGTCCAGAAACCCTCACAGGTACTGCATTTAGCATAAAAAATGACTTGCCCCAAAACTGCATATGATTATCATAAAGTGGGCATGTCTGTAAAGGGGAGACTCGTGGGTTCCCATAGAACCTATTTTCATTCACATATCTTGAGGTCAGAGGTCAAGGGACTCCTTTGAAAATAGCCATGTCAGTTTTTCCTCGCCAAAATTTAGTGTGAGTTTGGAGCATTATTTTCCCTAAACTAAGAGGCTTTGTTGTCTGAACCTAAAGAAGCTGTTGTGTTTGTGTTCAAAACGTAACATTTCATGCAGTTTCACAACATGTTAGAACGTCTTGCTTTTAAGTTTTGCTTTCACTTTTACAACGTAGTAGGCCCCTACTGACCCACATTGTGGTGCGTATAGCGACCGATAACGCACATTTAATGGCCCGATAACAGTCGAATCGGGTGGTCCTCAATGTTCACCTTGTCGTTTCCAGACGGTGAACCAGCTGGCAATGGAGACCAGTAGGGTGATGAGAGGGAGTCACTCCCGCAAAACAGCGGCCTTCGTCAGGGTGAGTCAACACGCACAGCATCCGATCACTGCAGGCCACCGTAGGTTCCTGCATGATGAGATTTCAGCGGTGCCTGAGAGACACATTGAGCACTGAAAGATGCTTTGATTAATTTATTGAATTTATCTTTCCCTCTCCACCAGGCATGTGCTGCCTACAGTTTCATCACCATCCCGTCTCTCAGCAGCATCTTCAGTCGTCTCAGCCTCTATCTGTTGTCCGGTCAGGTTGCGTTGGCAAACCAGTGTCTCTCCCAGGGTGAGCAGCTGCTTCCTTTCACTGTTTTTAAACAATGAGTTACAATTCAGGTCACGTTCAGGATTTTGTTTTTAAAATTTGAGGAGAAGGTTAATTCATGTTGCTTTGTTTCAGCAACATTATTCTTTTGTTATCTCCCTCCTTTACTCTCGTCCCACTTCCCTTGCATCCTCCTTTCCTCATCTCTTCCTTCCTTTCTCTCTCCTTTCATCATTACCTCTCGTACATCCCTTCCTCCATCCTTCTTTCCACTCCTCCAGCGGATGCTTTCCTAAAGGCAGCGGTCAGTCTTCTTCCGGAGGTTCCTCGCTCTATCAGCGTGGAGGGGAAACTTCGCTCTTCTGAGAGCTTCCTGATGGACTTCATCAACAACTTCCTGGCTATGCTGCTGGTTGTCCCGGTAACACAATCCTTTCCTCAGCCTTTCAGAACAGAAAGATGAGGAAAAAAATCATCCAAAGCGAAAAACAGTTAGCTCATCTTCATTCCTCTTTTCAGACAGCTCAGTTAGGAGTGCGTTTAGAGTCGATGGAGATGAAGTATCAAACCAACAGGCTAGTCTCCCTACAACTCCCAATATGTGTGTGTGTGAATGTGTTTGCAGGACCATCCAGAGCATGGTGTGCTCTACCTAGTCCGCGGTTTGCTCAACATGGTCCAGGATTACACCTGGGAAGACAACAGCGACGCCAAGGTGCGGGTCTACATCAGCGCTCTGCCCCTGCTGGCTGCCATGAGCCAAGAAACCTACTCCTACTCCATCCCTAAAGGTACATATACTATACACACCGTGTCGTAAGAATGTCTCTGAAATCCAAATTACTGCCCATGTTCGTTTATTTTCTTTCGCAACCCTCTGAGACCCGCAATCCCGACTGACATTACTGTCTTTAAGAGGCTGTAGCTGACTCAAAAAAAAGCTAGAAACTAGCATGCAGATATTGATATCATATGAAACTAGTATACCTAAGGAATCCATTGGTACCAACCATGTCACACTAGCTTGTCAGGAAGGCTAAATAACACTCCAAAGTTAGGCTGAATTTTGGCAAAGGAGTCCCTTGACCTCTGACCTCAACTTATGTGAATGAAAATGGGTTCTATGGGTACCCACGAGTCTCCCCTTTACAGACATGCCCACTTTATGATAATCACATGCAGTTTTTTTTACATGCAGTACAAATGTGTTATTTTCGCCTATTCTAAAATGGTGTATTTGAATATTTCTGCATACTGGGGTCCATAAACAGTCTTGAATTACATAAATTGGGTATCACTGTAAAGCACAGACTCTTGTGGATCCAATGAGGCCAACTGTATTCATGTGTGATGATGTTAGTCTCCATAGTAGCCAGTATAATGTCATTATAGTAAGACCATTTTTTGAAACTTGACCTCACTGTATAAAATGAGCTGTGGTGACGTCTAGGATAATCACAGCCTCATGAAACTTTACAGCCACAAACTACAGACCTAGAGCATTCAGAGGATGGGTGGCTTTCCTAGGTAGATTGACAATAAGGGGGTTTCTGAGCAGTTTACACAACAGAAGTGATCGCCGTCTAATTGCTGAAAAATGTAATTCTTGCAGAAATCTCCAAATGTCAAACGTTTTTGATACCAAATCCCAGCATGTCTTTTTCTACGGTGTTCCTCAAGGTCTGGGTGTCTTAATGTGGTATTTTGGAGGGATTATTGATCATGTCTATCAATTCACGAGTGGTAAAAAATGGTTAAATTTAGCAGTAAATCTGTTTAACAAATGGTATCAACTGAAAAACTGCTGCAACAACTTGATAGAGCATGGGGATGTCCATCATATACTTCTCTCATAATGTTCTAAACCCTTATACACTTTCACAATTTATTTTAATTCATTCATGTTTATTACAGATTCATGTTTAGAACAACTTGACACACAGTGCTGAGCTGCATCTCAAATCAATCTTCAGGTTCCCAGCTTTCAGATGATGTACATGAATCAACAGTTGACTTGCTATCTCCGCCTAAAGAACCCCTGTACCTTAGGGGTCGATGTGGGTCTGTAAGGGTTAAAGAGAAATCCAGCAGCAGCACAACTAAATTGATATTTTTCCTCTTTCCTGGTCTCAGTGGACTCCAATGAGACACTTTATGGAGGAGACCCCAAGTTCCTATCGGAGATCAACAAGCTGTGTGAGACTTTGATCGGACAGATCCTGGACCATCTGAAGGCGCTCGGTCGGGACGAGGTGAGGCTGAAACAGCTCACTGCCACCAGCAAGACTGCAGTGTTTTTTCTCGTCTTGTGCTTTTTAAAAGTTTTTCCCATGCTGCACTAAGGGGCTGATCAGACAGAGACGAAGTGCTTCGGGAAAAACAGCTGATGCGCCTGTAGAACGGGGCTGCATGCTTAACCGGAGCGATCAAATGTGATTAATGGAAAAATGTGGTCGGTCTCTCTCTCTCTTGCTCTCTCAAAGACAGTAACCTACATGAAACTATCAAGACATGAGATATGAATTCCCCTTTCGCTTTCACAGTCCAACAGCTAACTAGCTAGCTAGCCCTACCGCATCTAGCGGCATCAAAACAGGAATGAAGTGGTAAAGTAGTCAAATCCACATCTTGCTTGATTCAATTGGCTGCCTGGTCCAAGTGTGACATCACTGACAAGCGTTGCGACTCTGCGCCCCGGCATTGAAAAGTTGCTGAGCATGTTTTAACTTTTGTGCGCGTCTAAAAAACGATAGAAAAACGCGGTGCCAGAGAGGAGCGCATGCCAGGCGTGTCGTGCAATAGGAAAACAATGGTTTTGCTGGCGACGCATCTCAGTGTGATCAGCCCCTTAAAGAGGCGCTTTTTCCCTTTCCTTTAGCATGTTGTATAGTTTTTTGTGCATGTAAATGGTCTGCAAAGTTACAAAGCCCAAAGATCGACACCAAGAAACAGAAACACTGCTCCTGAACTGCCTGAAACGCCTTGCTTGAAGTCCCGCCTTTTCTTCTGTAACTTGGTGATGTCACCAAGTAACGCATTTGCATAATACCTGCCTAGCGGCTAGTTTGGCACGCCCTCAAACAAAGCTAGTTAGAGCTGATCTAGAGTTAGAGCTGGAGCGAAGTCCGAAGAGTTTGGTCAAGAGTGGCCCAGCTGACCAATCAGAGCAGACCGGGCTTTTTTGGAGGGGGCAGAGCTCGAACAGAGAGCTTCAGACAGAGGGTGAAAAGAGAAAAAATAAAGCGTTTTTTGAACATTAAATTCTTCTAGTAGAAACACAAAACACAAGTATGCACCTGAAAATAAGCACAATAGGTCCTCTTTAATCTTTAATTGCTTCATAGTCTGATTTCTATGTAATAACTAAAATGTTGCCATCTTCTCCTTGCCCTCCTGCAGCAGAGCACACGGCGTCAAGGCGCCCTGGCCTTTTCCCTGTTCGGTGTCCTGCTGGCTCACGGTGACCTGAGGAACAACAAGCTGAGCCAGCTGGCCGTCAACCTGTGGAACCTCAGCCACAAACACGGATACTGTGAGACTCGTGTCTCAGTGAGTTCACACCCACACCTCTAACACATCTAACTCCAGCAAAATTGTTTAAATGTTTGCTGTACTTGGTTCAGATTACAGTCTAATTCATTTCAGTGAACATGCTTTGTGTGAACCCAGTCTTAGTGACTTCCTGTCTCTTCTCTCTGCTCAAGGTTCGGACCCTGGAGTACATCAAACACCAGGCTCAGCAGGCTGACATGACCCACCTGTCAGATACAGTCCAGAGGCTGGCACTGCAATCCCGCACCTGAAGGTCAATGTCAACACTCACTCGCTCATCTTCAAGCGCTTATCCGGCCAATCAATCAATGTCAACAACCTCTGTAAAATGTTTGTGCACCAGGTTTGTGTAAATAAAAGATAGCACAAAGAAGAAGTATTGGTTTATCATTACAGATGCATTAATTTATAAGTTTGGTATTTTTATCTACAAGGCATCATATTTTAAAAGATGATCATTTGTTTTGCATGTGAAATCCTAACCTCTTATATATTCACTTATGTCTCATACTGTAAGTTGTTGCATCAGTTTTGGGGGTTGATGACATTTGTTACACAGATTTTATGCTAAATTAAACAAATTTTTTACCACTCAAGTATTGATACAAATTATCAAAAATCCCTCCAAAATACCAAATTAAGACACCAAGACCTTGAAGAACACCATGCAGAAAAATAAAATCCATGCTGGTATTTGGTATCAAAAACTTTTGACATTTGGAGATTTCTGCAAGAATTGCTACTGCATACCTAGGAAAGCCATACATCCTCTGAATGCACTAGATCAGTGGTTCTCAACCTATTTTCCTTGAAGCCCCCCCTACTTTTATCTAAGAAAAGCTGAGCCCCCCCGATGTCATCACCCTAAAAAAATTACAAATCCTTGAAAAAAATTCTCAATTTGAATAAAGTGATTCACTGTATTAAATGAGTTAGCCTTCCAGCTCAGCCCCCTCTTCACCACAACGGTCTGGTACAGCGCACGCATTACTGCTGACGCTGCACCGAACCACCTGTCCATCTCCTGCTCCATTTTACCCTCACTCATAAATAAGACCCGTAAATACTTGAACTCTCTCACTTAGGGCAGTGATTCACACCCAACCCGGAGGGCACAGTCCACCGTTTTCCGGCAGAGAAACATGGACTCAGACTTGGAGGTACTGACTCTCATCCTGACCTTCATACTGGGCCGCCCCACTGCGTGCTGAGGGTCACAGTCTGATGAAATCAACAGAACCACATCATCTGCAAAGAGCAGAGATGCAATTCTGAGGTCCCAAAAATAAATGCATAAATACATACATTGAAAAAATAAATGCAAAATGAAATCAGAGTCAGTACGAATTGAAGCTGAACACGAGATCACACCAATGTGAGAGAGAATGAATTTTCAGTTGGGAGAAACCACAGATAGAGACAGAACTGTTCATCATTGACAGACTGCATCTACACGAGACATCTGGAAGAACAATGTACTAGCAACCAATGGAGCCCGGTATGAACAACATGATGCCCGATAGCCACTGCAACCTGGAGAACCAAGTGCTACAGCTGAAAAGTTTGTTGCAGCAGGAGACTCAATTGATGCTATGATTTTAATCATTCCTAATGTAGTAGGCTAGAGAGTTTTAGATATTATATTTTATATTGTACACGGTCCTTTTCAAAAAAAATAAAACAAACAAGTACAATTCTGGAGGAAACGCTAAATCTCTTATTTTATTTTTTTATATTTTCTTCCCATTAAAATGGCGACATTTAAATACACGGCACAAAATATTGTATATATAATACAATCAGCCAGTAAGTTCAAGCAAGAGTCATCAAACTTTTCAAACCATTTTACCGAAGAGAAAAGACTGTGATTTGATGGAGATTTTGATGTAAAAATGCTCTGATGCTGATTTTTGACTTATATTTGACATATATCAGGGAATAAATGAACAAATAACACACACAGACAACCTCACAGCAGAAAAATCCTGGCGCACCCCCTGTGATCTTTGGCGCCCCATTAAGGGGGGCCCGGACCCTAGGTTGGGAACCACTGTCCTAGGTCTCTAGTTTGTGGCTGTAAAGTTTCATGAGGCTGTGATTATCCTAGAGAGAGCTCCATTAGGTATAAGGTTTAAGGAGAACAGGCAGGTAAGAAGGGGCCCGTCCATTTATAGCATGCTGGCTCACTGAAATGGCTGTGACACAGTAAATAGTGTGTGTGTGTGTGTGTGTGTGTGTGTGTGTGTGTCAACCTGATCTGATTACTTCATCTATATCACCTGAGTACTAGAAATCAACGGTTACCAGGGAAACCTTTGATTTTTAACTGCTTTGATGTTACTGCCAAAATAATCCTCACTATGACACAGATTTAACTTGAGTTCAGCAGAGAAAAAGCCATCGAACAACTGCTTTTCAGACAAAAAACGTGACTCCTATTGCTTAGGTGTTTTATGAAACGAGTAAGAACTCTCTGATGAACATATGGTGCAAAATTTGTGTAGTGTCAAAAATGTGACCTCAGGAGCAGTTTCGAAAGCTAGTAACTTTTGCTCTTATCCAAAAAATGTTGTCAAATTTAACATGGGCCCCTATGGGAACGTAGCCTGGAGTCGCTGTCACTTCCAGGCATTTATTGCCAAATGTGTAAGTCCAACTGATTCCATAGCTTCATGACTGCGACCAGCACAAAATTTCCTACAATTTGATCTAAACTTTATCTATAAAGAGTGTGTGTGAATGTGTTTTGTGTGTGTGTGTGTGTGTGTGTGTGTGTGTGTGTGTGTGTGTGTGTGTGTGTGTGTGTGTGTGTGTTCACACAGATCAGCTCTTTAACTTGATGTGTTTATGAGTGTCATCGCCTGGCTCATGAGCCATGACAAGAGACGGCAGAGACACTGATTTAAACTGAAAGGTGTACAAATTCATTATTAAACAATAACCAAAAAAACATACTGAGGTTATGAGGTGTGTGAATCAGTGTTATCAGTTTGTCAGCAGATAGATAAGTGGTTGTGTGGTGAATGAAGAGTGTAAAACCTAATCTAGTAACATAGCCGAAGCCAACCAAATAAGAACATGGTGGTGTAGGAATGGAGAGATCTCATCTTTATGTTTAAATCAAGTAAATAAATCTATTTAGTATAAAACTTAAGTATTTTTTTCTGTTTTGTTTTCTTTTACAGACTTATACAAATAAAATTCTTCTGTTGCACAATAAAAAAACAATTTCAGCCATTTTCTTGAGTTGCAACTGTGCAACTCTTTTCCATAATCCAAACACAGAGGGTAGCCAGAAATGACACATCTTTATTGCTCAATTAGTACAATGTGAAGCACAATTTTAAAACGTATTATATCATCATATGAGTTACATTTGTTTATATAAATTTTTCTTCCAATATACAAGTCCAATATCATACAAAAGGTGTGAACGGAAACACTGGGAACTTTTATTTATTGTGTGATATGTTAAAGAGGCTCCAGCAGGAACAAGAGAACATGAACGGTGGTGAGAACGACTACTTCAACACTGATTTCTGAGGGGAAAAAGCTCCACGGGTGACTTTATGTGTCTTTGTTCAGTCATGTAACGTGAAAACAAGCAGTCACACATAAAACTGGAATTTTCCTGTATGTACATTATTAGTGAATAAAAAATCTAGAGTGTGCATGTTAATCAGTTCTATTTGTTTATTTTTACATCAAACATTATATAAAATACTAGAAAGGCACTTGGAGAGCGCAGACCTCCACCAAGGTGCGTGACTTTAAAAACAGATCACAGCTCACAGCTGGCGGTACCGGAGGTGGTTGGCTTGTTATTAACACGGTCTGATTCTGTGTAACGTATCGGCGGATGCCGCTCTCATTCAGCAGCCTTGTTATGTCTGTATAACGTTACACTACGTTGTCTGTCATCCTCTCATCTACCGCTTTTTCTTTCTCACCACGGACGGCTAGCAGCTCCCACTGCACCTCGAAGTCTCGCCACATATCCACACACGTATCTCTCTGCTGTCAGAAGGAAGAATGCAAGGTCATGCTTCATCAAAGCGTCCTCAACGCGTCATCAACGCGTCATCAATGCGCCAGTAACGCGTCATGTGTTATACCCTGTGGTCTTAATGCTCAGGCTGATCGGAATCCTTAAAGAATTTCCTCAATCCGGATCATGATCCGGATCACCACCAAAATCTAATGGATTGTTCATTGTGCTACACCCCACCCCTCCAAAAAAGTTTCATTCAAATCCATCACAAACTTTTGGAGTAATCCTGCTAACAGACAGACAAACAAACCAACGCCGGTGAAAACATTACCTCTATTAATGAAGGTGCTGAAACTTAAGTGAAGCCTCGACTGAATTCAGATGTTATCTAGTTCTTTCTGTTTGTCACAAGCAAATATTTATCTTTGATAATATGAGAAATGGCTGTTATTGGTTTTCATCATGGATGCATAAAGTGAACTGGATACAGCGTCGGAGGCTCCCGTTCATTCCTATGAGAGTTGCTCAGTGGAGCATGAAGCCAAAATGGCTCGACTGCCGAGTGATAAAGTACCCGGATCATCTGGCGATCTTCCTCATCCATTGGGCCCATAGAGTAGTGTTTCCTTTAACCCCGACTCCCAGCCCTCGCTCCAACCTCGGTCTGGCTCTCATTCACAGATTAACTCTGGATTCAGCTATTAGTTAATTTTACAACTTTTAGGACCTAATGATTTAAATAAGGACTATTCAAGTGTTTATACTGGGAAGTTGATTTACCTAAAAAAAAATATCCACTGAGTTACAGATATCTCTTTCCCAATGTAAGTCTATGGGAAAAAGTCTTTTTGGGCCCAATAGCATCACGAAACGGACACGGAAGTTGTAGTACCGCCGTTTGGCCACTACGAAAAAATGGGCATCAAAGCCCTGCGCTCTTCCTGAGGGCTCGGTTTTAATAAGGTAACTTTATAAATGTCGACTGTTATTTAGAAATATGTGGAAATAAACAGCAAAACTCCATCGTTCCACAAGGTGGAGCTGCAACAGAAAGAAAAGCAGAAAGATCTATTTAAATGTGTTAATCTACAGTTATGTTGTCATAAACTGAACTATTCTGCAGAGGCATTTTGGGTTCAGAATATATGAAAGAATAAAAAAAAAAAGACAAAATTAAATCCAGGTCCAGGTGGTGAACCTCTGTGGATCATCAGGACACGGCTGATCCTCTCAACACATCCACTTTTCTGATCACTCACTCTGACAGAGATCACTGCCAGCTGATGAGAGAAGAAGAGAACAGAAGTCATGAATCAGTGTTTACAGAGACTCCCTTCATCAGCTGTCAGTCACTGATGCAGCACACAGTTCATTTATAAAACTAGCATTGGCAGAACCAACTTCCATATCTCTGCTCGCTACTCAATATCTCCAACAGTAACCGCAATTTATGTTCTAGCAAATTCATTAATATGGTCGTTCCTAAAGTCCGCACCTCCTTTGGTCGTCACTTCTTCCAGTTTGCTGCTCCTAGTGACTAGAACGAGTTACAAAAGATGCTATAACTCCACATCCTCATCCCGTTACCCTCCTTTAATAACTCATTACAAGTGATAGCTTCTGATCACTGCACCTTCTGAATTTGCCTCTCTGGAACACAGAACACATACTGTACATATATATATATATATATATATATATATTATATATATACTGGAAAAACAAAGTTCGGAAACTTGTGTTTGGTCAATTATTTCTCTGTTGTTACAATGCTAATTGGCATTGTATTTTACATCGTTGGAAAGCCTGTTTATTTACCTTCGCAATGATGTCCAACTTGTAAGGATCATGCATTTGTGGAATGAGCAGCACAGCTGATTATGTGGGTAGCGCCCAAGAAAAATTTGCCAAAATGCTTTGTCAATGGTAAACAGTGTATTCTCATAAGGCTACCAGGAAGCCTGCAATGACTGCCCTTTACCGTCAGGCCCGTTTGCGCTGGTGTCGACAACACAGACAATGGAACCTGAACATATGGGGGAATGTCATGTTCAGTGATGAGTCCAGGTTCTGTCTGCGAAAGTTGGATGGCAGTGTCAAAGTATGGCGACGACGTGGAGAACGCTATGCTGATTGTTGAACCGATGGAGTAACAGCTTTTGGTGGGGGCAGTGTCATGGTGTGGGGCGGCATCTCCCTCACTGGCAAAACAAGGCTTGTCATCATTGAAGGCCATCTCAATGCAGTGAGATATCGGGATGAGATTCTGCAGCCAGTGGCGATCCCATATCTCCACAATCTGGCACCTAACTTCATCCTCCAAGAAACAACGCTCACCCTCACAGAGCCAGGGTTATCACAGACTACCTCCACAATGTGGGAGTAGAGAGAATGGAACGGCCTGCCAAGAGTCCAGACCTCAACCCAATTCAACACTTGTGGGATCAGCTTGGGCGTGCTGTACGTGTTAGAGTGACCAACACAACCTCGTTGGCTGACCTGCAACGAGTCCTGGTTGAGGAATGTAACGCCATCCCACAGCAACGTGTGACCAGGTTGGTGACCAGCGTGAGGAGGAGGTGCCAGGCTGTTGTGGCTGCGTATGGATCTTCCACCGCTACTGAGGCTCCTGACGGTTTATTAAATGAATAAAGTGTAAAATTGCCAATATGTCTTGTTTGTTCCTTGTTACTGATAGAGAGTTCAATCATCCAATCCACCAAACAACTCAAAACAAGAGTCAATACCAACAGGAGAATACACTGTTCACCATTGACGGAGCATTTTGGCAAATTTTTCTTGGGCGCTACCCACATAATCAGCTGTGCTGCTCATCCCACAAATACATGATCCTTACAAGTTGTACATCATTGTGAAGTTAAATAAACAGGCTTTCCAACGATGTAAAATACAATGCCAATTAGCATTGTAACAACAGAGAAATAATCGACCAAACACAAGTTTACAAACTTTGTTTTTCCAGTTTATATTGTTTTATATACTGTATACATGTATATTGTGTTGTTTTCATGTTTTCATTTTGTCTAATGTTTTATTGCACTAATCATACTTATGTTCTATGTTCTAATATCTTGTATGGCCTTGCCTTCTGTTGCTGCCTCTTGGCCAGGTCGTCATTGTAAATGAGAATTGGTTCTCAATTGACTTATCTGGTTAAATAAAGGTAAAATAAAAATAAAACATCCATTACAAAGACCAGCAGTCTGTGTAGCGTAGCCAGCTTCCTTTCAGCTCTCATGTTAACGTATTGGAGTGAACACACTGAGCTCAGCACTCACAGACCTGCAGAGACTTTGGGCAACAAGTCTGTAGATTTCACTGAAGTACACAGTGGAAATAAACTGCTGAGAGTCCTGAACGCATCATTACTGCAGAATCAGTGAGATATTCACTGCTCACTTTAATGATGGATTTACTGCTGTTAGGGTTCAAAGATGTTAGAAAATAGTGTCTGAGTGACTTTTGAATTACAAATGATTACTGGACTTCAGCAGAGATTCTGGTCTGTATAAAGACCACGTCATGGTTACTAAATGTAACAATGGTTCTATGAAATAAGAGCCAGTGATTTGGGGCTTCAGTCAGACTGATCTCAGAGCTGTGACAGAGATGAACTGATCAATGAGAGAACACACACGTTCTGATCAGATTTGATGGTACGACAGTTTGATGGATGAGGACCGCTGTCTCTATACATGTTGTGATGCTGTCAGCTGTAATCCAGCTTTATTTCCTGGAGACATGAACACAACAACAACATCTTCTTCACATCAACTCTAACACGTGATCACAACAAGCTTCTGGCTGATCTGATTGACTGACTGTTCTCTCTCTCTGTGTCACTGTTCTGTTCTCACAGCTTAACTGAGGAAACACATCACAACAATACTGCTGAAACCAGCATGGACCGACTCCAACCCTCTACTGACCTCAGAGTCTCCAGTCTACACTGTCAACTATGCACAAGATCAGACAGCAGCTCCACATCTGAATCCTGCAGCTCGTTTCCATCCAGATCCAGCTCTCTCAGATGGGAGGGGTTGGACTCCAGGGCTGAGGCCAGAGAATCACAGCTGATCTCTGACAACCAGCAGACACTCAATCTGAATAAAGAATAAATGATGTAGATAAAAATCCCTTTATAATCCAATCAGATGTGTTCAGGTTTTAAATGTGTAGCTCAACATTACTATGTCCTAATCAATGAGCATTTCCCTAAAATGAGTAGAGTGACTTTGTCAATGTGTTATTGTGGATCATCATGTCAGTCTTCTACAGACATCATCCAAATGTCACCACAACATCCATACACCTATTCATGTCAATACACATCAATAGCATGCTGCTGATCTTTGTCAAGTCTGGAATTAGAGGACCAATACTATATTGATCCTTTAAACAGCTGCATTTTGTTCAAATATGCGCCCCCAAAATTGACTTAAGCGTGTGTGTGTGTGTGTGTGTGTGTGTGTGTGTGTGTGTGTCTGTGTGTGTGTGTTCTAAAGGATCAATATCAATGATCAGACATTATTTGTGAAAACACGTTGAAATTAACAGAACCAAAAAATATTTCTATACTTTATTAACTAAACTTGATCGATGTAAAACTAATATTAGTTCAGAGGATCTTCTGTATCCAGATGTGACCATTTACCTACAATGATAAACATTAATTTACTTTAACAACTAACAGTGGACATTTTCTACAGTTTCTTTAAGAAAAACAAGTCTTTTGTGACTAAATTTAGTTCAAGACACATGAAAATACAGTATGAAGAAAAGGAAATTAACTACTTGAGGGATGTAAGTTATGTTTGTACATATATTAGGTTAAATTGTTAATTAAAGATATAAGATCTATAACAGTAACAGAGCGTCAGTGAACTGACCTCAGAGTCTCCAGTCTACAGTGTGGACTCTCCAGAAAACCACACAATAGCTCCACTCCTGAATCCTGCAGGTTGTTGTTACTCAGCTCCAGCTCTCTCAGATGGGAGGGGTTGGACTTCAGAGCTGAGGCCAGAGAAGCACAGCTGATCTCTGACAAACTGCAGTGATTCAATCTGAATGAAGAATAAATGATGTAACGTTAGAAGACAACGTTCCTGCTTGAAATCATTCAATAATTAATAATCTGTTCAGAGCTGAAGAAGATTTAGAAATGTAGAAGTTTAGAAAATGTAAACTCCAAACACCTGAAGCCAATGTGTGTGTTATTATCATGTATTAAAAAAAACATGAGGTGGAATATAAGATGAACATCAAGTGTTTAAGTGGTTCAGAGTGAATTATCCAGTGTAGGATTTTTCCTGTTATATTAAGGTTTTAAATTTGTAGCTCAACATTACTCTGCCACAGTCAGTGGTCTAAACCACTGAAGAAGAAAATGGACTTTAGCATTAAAATACTCAGTGTGGATCAGTATAATATTAGCCTTATGTCTGCAGTTTAGTGTCACCCCAACTTTCACATCATATTAATCTCAGTACAAAAATAGAAACTGGTGTCTGACCTCAGAGTCTCCAGTCTACAGTGTGGACTCTCCAGAAAACCAGACAGCAGCTTCACAGCTGAATCCTGCAGCTTGTTTCCATCCAGATCCAGCTGTCTTAGATGGGAGGGGTTGGACTTCAGAGCTGAGGCCAGAGGAGCACAGCTGATCTCTGACAAACTGCAGACACTCAATCTGAATAAAGAATAAAAGATGGAGATAAAAATCACTTTATAATCCAATCAGATGTGTTCAGGTTTTAACTGTGTAGCTCAACATTACTATGTCCTAATCAATGAGCTTTTCCCTAAAATGAGTAGAGTGACTTTGTCATTGTGTTATTGTGGATCATCATAATGTCCGCCTTCTACAGACATCATCCAAATGTCTCCACAACATTCATACACCTATCCATGTCAACACACATCAATAACATGCTGCTGATCTCTGTCAAGTCTGGAATTAGAGGATCAATACTATATTGATCCTTTAAACAGCTGCATTTGGTGTGTGTGTGTGTGTGTGTGTGTGTGTGTGTGTGTGTGTGTGTGTTTGCGTGTGTGTGTGCGTGTGTGTGCGTGTGTGTGTGTGTGTGTGTGTGCTTGTGAATGTGTGTGTGTGTTTGTGTGTTTGTGTTCTAAATGATCAATATCAATGATCAGACATTATTTGTGAAAACACGTTGAAATTAACAGAAACCAAAAGATACTTCTACTTCAGCGAGTATACTCGATCAATGTAAAACTAATATTAGTTCAGAGGATCTTCTGTATCCAGGTGTGACCATTTACCAACAATAGCAATTAACAACTAACAGTGGACATTTTCTACAGTTTCTTTAAGAAACACAAGTCTTTTGTGACTGCAGACTAAATTTAGTTCAAGACACATGAAAATTGTTTGTACATAAATTAGGTTCAATTGTTAATTAAAGATGTACGATCTATAACAGTAACAGCGAGTCAGTGAACTGACCTCAGTCTCCAGTCTACAGTGTGGACTCTCCAGAAAACCACACATCAATTTCACTCCTGAATCCTGCAGGTTGTTGTTACTCAGCTTCAGCTCTCTCAGATGGGAGGGATTGGACTTCAGAGCTGAGGCCAGAGAAGCACAGCTGATCTCTGACAAACTGCAGCTCATCAATCTGAATAAAGAATAAATGATGTAAGTTTAGAAGACAACGTTCCTGCTTGAAATCATTCAATGATTAATAATCTGTTCAGAGCTGAAAAGGTTTAGAAATGTAAACTCCAAACACCTGAAGCCAACAGGATGCATGTTAGGATGCAGAGATCTCATTAATATTAATGACAATGTGCTGCTATTTCAAAAAAGACGTAGTGACTTCACCTCTTAAACTCTGACAGCTCCACAAGTGGATCCATCTATACAAACTCATGTTGTGCAGCCAAACACACATAAAAACCCACAAAAATTGATTCAAGATTCAACTCAAGATCTTAAAGTTTCTAAAGATGTCAAATATGTCAGGATGGATTTTGGGGAAATGTGAACATAAGACATCTACAATACATATTTTAGGAATAGTGGAGTCATAACATCAAAGTATCTTCAGTTTAAACTATTCAGTCAGTATAAGCATCATATAGCTTCATTCATTTTTTAGAAAAAGCAAATACTGGATATATTTATTCTTGTCTGATAGCTGAAATAGAGATTATTTATTTATTCTTCATATTGATGTATTTTTTATTGTCATTTCTTTGAGAAAAAAAATCATGTTGAACGTCAAGTGTTGTGATATACAGTGGAAACCGCTTATAGTGACCACAGTTACAGTGATCAACTGCTTATATAGATCAAAAAGCTTGGGACAGAATCATTCCTATGCAAACGCTGTTTAAATAATTTTCATTATAGTAATCAAGTAGTCCGCTTATAGTGTTCATTTTTGCTCTTTTCATACATGACAACATATGGTAAAACAATTTAAAACTACATTAGACTAAAGTTAGTTGAATTTCTGTTTTGTTTTTTCTTTACTCCCTTGATACTCTGCCTTGCTAACCGGATACCTAAGGCTGATGCTGCGTGCACATTGATATCATGACGGGAAAAGGAAAGTCATCTCTGAATGAAAAACAAATGCGCACAGGGAAAGCACCCTCGTCAAGTGGATTGCTAATGCCTCGTCACGTAATGCCACAGACAATGGATTAAACCACTGAAGAAGAAAATGTACTTCAGAATTAAGATACTCAGTGTGGATCAGTATAATATCAGCCTTATGTCTGCAGTTTAGTGTCACCATACTTTCACATCATATTAATCTCAGTACAAAAATAAAAACTAGTGTCTGACCTCAGAGTTTTCAGTCTACAGTGTGGACCCTTCAGAAAACCACACAATAGTTTCACTCCTGAATCCTTCAGTCTGTTGTTACTCAGATTCAGCTCTCTCAGGTGGGAGGGGTTGGACTTCAGAGCTGAGACCAGAGAAGCACAGCTGATCTCTGACAAACTGCAGTCCTTCAATCTGAATAAAGAATGAATTATGTAGATAAAAATCAATTTATAATCAGCTGAAAACATTTAATTTATAAAAACTTCATAAGCTACAGTCAATGAACTGACCTCAGAGTCTCCACTTTACAGTTTGGACTCTCCAGTCCAACAGACAGAAGCTTCACTCTCGAATCCTTCAGGTTGTTATTACTCAGGTCCAGCTCTCTCAGATGGGAGGGGTTGGACTTCAGAGCTGAGGCCACAACTTCACAGTGAGTCTCTGAGATTCCACAGCGAGAAAGTCTGTCATGATTATATGAAAGAGGACACTTTATATATTATAGCAACCAAATATTCCCATAATTGTCACTTGTGAACACAGTGGCTGCTTAAGTATGAGTTACATAATCAATTTTACTAATAATAATCCTTTATCTATACAACACTTTTCAAAAACATGTTTACAACGTGCTTTAAAGATTGAATATATACACAGCAGCTACAAAATAGAATAAACACAGTGTAATTCAGAAAGAGAATAAAAATAGTTTTAACAAATAGACAAAAAACGTGAAAATAAAGAATCAAATCTAATTAAAGCTGCAATCAGCGATGATCGGGCCCTTGCACCTTCCCGCACGTCGGGGGTACTGGCAAAACGCCAGTGGATGTGGCCAGGCACAGCGAAACCAGAACTCTGCTGAGGGTAATGATCCCTGCCACGAGTGTCTGCGACAAACCGTTCTTGACTTCTGAAAGGGGGCAGGGCTAAAGTGTAGGGGGCGGGTAACATCGTCACTAATGAAAGAGGATCTCCCCGCTGAGTCCAATGATGCCTCCCACAAGAGTCTACGACAAACGGTTCATGAGTTATGAAATTGGGCGTGGCTAACGTGTAGGGGTGGGTCCATCAGTCTATATTGGCATGAAAATGACCTCAGGCATGGACCATCATCATGGCTGAGAAATTTGGAGCAGATTTGACAAAGTATGCTGAAGTTACAACAACATCCTGTTTCATTGCAAATCACGCCAAATGGCTGCCATGCCACGGCAACGCCATTCAACGAAAAGTCACAGTCTTCTCAATAATCAAAGTCTTAAGGCTTTTTCACCACATTTGAGGTGGATCTGGTCAACCTGCTAGGAGAAGTACATTAAAATATAAAGCAAGTCACGTCCTGTTGCCACTAGGGGATGCTATGAGTGTGACTCAATATGGACATGTAAATGTCCTCAGGACTGGACCCTTATCATGCCTGAGAAATTTGGGGGAGATTGCGCACATTGAATTAAAAATGGCTAAATTCCTGTTGGGTTTTCAGTATACCTCCAAGTGGCTTTTTTATGCGTCACCACATGTTACATCTGCCTGCCAAATTTCATACATAGGTGAAACCTTAACGAGGGGCTCAATTTGTCCAACTTTCTAAGGGGCGCTAGCGAGCCATTTTGCAACACCCAAGCCCGAAACTCATAAAATAACAAATCTTCACCACATCTGATGAGTGTGCAAAGTTTAACAACTTTTTGAGCATGTTAATGCCCTCAAAAATGCGATTAATTTGTGTGAAAAATTATAATTCCTACAGTTTCAACAGGGTCCGCTCAGCCCAACGTTGTCGGTGCTCGGGCCCTAATTAAAAGCCAATTTATTTAATGGCGTATAGCATCCGCTTACACCCTCCATGCCCACTATGAAATGACTCTGAAACTATTATGAAAAAAATTAGAGCAATAATTGCATGAAAGCAATTCTCTAGGACTTCAGAAATCTCGGTTGGAAAATGATACAGATTTAATTTTTTAACTCTTAAGCGTAGTGGTAAAAATATCGGGTATTACCTGTATGCGTGAATATACAAGACACCTTGCAGAACCTACTCATGTAATAATAAGGTGACTGCATTCACTGATAACAGTAAAATACTGCTACAGATGTAGCCACCTAATTTCCCCTACCAGCTGAGTTCCAGCCGATTGCAAGCCAGACCCAGGTAGTTCCCAGCTAACTTCCAGCCTCTGGAAGTCAACCCCCCTCCTAATGTTTCCTGAGAGGGTGACCCAATTCCAATCCGGCCCCTACACCCTCTCACTACCTACTTCCGCTCCGTTTGCACGTTCGCGTGGAGGGTCCGCCATATCAAGTGCCATTCCAAATCAATTCACGGGGAGTGGAAGTGGGTTATAAAACTTAAAAAGTGAGCCTGCATCGATACCAACTTAACCAGCCGACTTGACAGCTATAAACACAACCAACTGAAAAATCTACATTTTTTGCACTCAACATTTGACACAGCTCAAGAACAACTGTGACAAAATACAACTGACATAATTTATGTATTAAACATGTAGAAGACTATTTGAAGGATACGAATTTTATAGTGTGTATATTTGAATAACTAAACTACTAATATACACTGATTTGTAACTTTAATCACATCTGGACTTACAGAGCCTTTCTGCAGTTCCTCACAGCCGGAATCAGTCTCAGTCGTCCCTCCTCTGTTGTGTTGTACTTGCCCAGGTCCAACTCATCCAGAACCTCCTCTGACATCTGCAGCATGTAGGCCAGAGCTGAGCAGTGGATCTCTGAGAGTTCCTTCTCTGATCTGTTCTCTGACTTCAGGAACTCTTGGATCTCCTGATGTGCCGAGTGGTCCTTCATCTCCGTCAGACAGTGGAAGATGTTGATGCTTCTGTCAGGAGAGATATTATCTCTGTTCATCTTCTTCAGGTTGTTAATGGCTCTTTGGACGCTTCCTGAACTGCTCTTTGTCTGACCTAGCAGGCCTCCTAAGAGACTCTGGTTGGACTCCAGAGAGAGGCCATGAAGGAAGCGAACAAACAGGTCCAGGTGACCATTTTTACTTTCAAGGGATTTCTCCATGGCTCCAGGAAGACATCCAGAGATGGGCCACTACTAGCATAGTATCCAAAATACTTTGAGATGTTCTTCGGAAAAGACAATGGGTTTGATTCTCTGTGCTTGTAGTCTTCTCCCAGGAAGTCCACCAGAACCTCTGTTTTGCTGTTTGTGTAACAGTGGAACATGTAGACTGCAGCCAGAAATTCCTGAATGCTCAGATGAACAAAGCAGTAGACTGCTTTCTGGAAGATCACACACTCTCTTTTGAAGATCTCTGTACAAACTCCTGAGTACACCGAGGCCTCTGTGACATCAAGACCACACCGCTCCAGGTCTTCTTGGTAGAACATGATGTTTCCTTTCTCCAGTTGTTCAAACGCCAGCCTCCCCAGCTTCAGAAGAATTTCCCTGTCAGCCTTCGTCAGCTCTTGTGGACTCGTCTCATGTCCCTTACCATACTTCTGATTCTTCTTCTTTGTCTGAACCACCAGGAAGTGTGAATACATGTCAGTCAGGGTCTTGGGCAGCTCTCCTCTTTGGTCTGTAGTCAACATGTGGTCCAGAACTGTAGCAGTGATCCAGCAGAAGACTGGGATTAGACACATGATGTGGAGGCTCCTGGATGTCTTGATGTGTGAGATGATTCTGCTGGACAGCTCTTCATCACTGACTCTCCTCCTGAAGTACTCCTCCTTCTGGGCGTCAGTGAAGCCTCGTACTTCTGTTACCCTGTCAACACATGCAGGAGGGATGTGATTGGCTGCTGCAGGTCGAGAAGTTATCCAGACGAGAGCTGAGGGAAGCAGATTCCCCACAATGAGGTTTGTCAACAGCACGTTGACTGATGACTTCTGGGTGACATCAGATACAACCTTGTTGTTGTGGAAATCCAGTGAAAGTCTGCTTTCATCCAGGCCGTCAAAGATGAACAGAACTTTACAGACAGCGAGCTTCTCTGCTGTGACCTTCTGTAATGTTGGATGGAAAACATGGAGCAGCATGAGAAGACTGTACTGCTCATCTCTGATCAAGTTCAGCTCCCTGAACGAAAGCAGAACCACCAGACTGACATCTTGGTTTTCCAAGCCCTCTGCCCAGTCCAGAGTGAACTTCTGCACTGAGAAGGTTTTTCCAACGCCAGCGACGCCGTTCGTCAGAACGACTCTGATGTGTCCCTGTTGGTCAGGTAAGGCTTTAAAGATGTCCTGGCACTTGATTGGAGCGTCATGGAGGTCGTTCTTCTTGGAAGCTCTCTCAAGCTGCCTCACCTCATGTTGGGTATTAACCTCTTCACTCTGTCCCTCTGTGATGTAGAGCTCAGTGTAGATCCTGTTGAGGAGGGTTCCACTTCCTGTTTCATCAGTTCCTTCAGTCACACATTCACATCTCCTCCTCAGACTGATCTTATGTTCATCTAAAACCTCCTGCAGAACACTATCTGCTGAAAGAGAGAGACAAGTTTGAGACAAAACAAAGAAAGTTATTATTTTCATTGCCAATATGAAAATCATCAATATAACAACCTATAAAGAAGTAAAAGTTATAAAGTCATCATCCCTTCTTGAAGTCAAAACTAACGTCAACGTGATGTTTACATTTATTGTTAATAGTTTTAATTTTTTAATTTTTCTCCCAGCCTCTGACTGTGTGTTGGTGTACATGTTTTTGACAGCAGAGGAGGCGGAGCCTCAGCTGCTCACCAGCAGCTCTTCATCTAAACAGCTCACTGTGGCTGTTTCTACCTCCCTGTAACATTTAAAACTGATCAAATAATGCAGAATATGTTCATATCTTGTTGACAAATACACTGCGTTTCCTATAGCTGCTTCAAAATAAAAGCCCCCCGCTGGTGGAGGACTATTATGTGAAGCAGAAGGAAATGTTGAGTTTTCAGCAGTAAATAAATTAACCTCTGATGTGACTACAGCTCAGCATGTTTTTTCCTGCAGTGGTAATGTATGTTATCATGATTTGGCACAACGCAGAACAGAAAACAGCAAAAGACAAAGTAAACAAATGTGCAGTGTTCTGAAGTGACAGGACCCTGTTAATCATCTAAACTAACCAATGTTGATACTAGATTTTATATCATAACATTTTTTAAGATGTTAAATGTGCTGCATCTGACTAGCTAATTAACACTCTACTGTAGCCTGAAAACTGATGATGGCAGTGCAGCTTTCCTCAGTGGGTGTTTGTGTGGTTGCTTGTTCAACATGTCGCTCTGCAGGACTAGACGTGTGTTTGTAAGTTAGAGAAGGAGACTTGAGCAGGAAAGCTAATGTGGGCTGTTGTTCAAAGTCTGTGGCTCTTATTGTGTCTCAGGCTGCTGTCTGGCTGTTAGTCAGTGCGACTGTCTGTCTGTCTATGATAGAACAGTGATGTTGTCGCTTTACACAGTGTTTAATAATTCTCCATCTTCATCTATGCAGATGGAAAACAAACATCATTCTGATTGGTTAATGCAAAGACAGAATGCTATCATAAAAACAAAACATAAAAATATAAAATGATTTCTTTTGAGTTCAGATTTTCTCTCAAAGGAGAACACAGGACAAGCGATACAGAGCAGATATGTATGCTGGAGAAGATCTTAAATGGTTGTCACAACAATAGTCAGTGTATTAAAACAACAAGTCCTGTTTCCAGACATGAAGACATCAGCAGACACATCTACAGTCTTACTTTGTACAGTGCTGGTCTGACTGGCTGTCTGAGGTCCAGGACTTGTTCTGGACATCAGCTCCTCCACAGAAGCATGACTCATCTTCTTCTCTCTGTGAAGACATTACTTTATTACTAAAATCATTTGTTGATTGTTGTTGAAAAATATCAAGACTTGGTCGACACTGAAGCTCAGATGGTCGCAGGGAACAGTTAAAGTGTTGGTACCTTTCTGTTTGAATTCAGCATTCAGTCTGTAATGAAAATGCTCCTTTACTTTAACTCTCCTGCTTTAATTAACAAGAATTAGCTGATTTTCCTTATTGAGCATTTAGTGTTCTGCCTCAAGTTTGTTTATTAAAGAGGAACAACATCCATTTGTAAAAAACATTAATATTATTGTGGAGGCTAAATAACTATATAAACTATATAACTATATAAACAAACTACAACTTGCTCATGTACGCACATATTGCATGGACGCCCCGGGAAAGTACAAGGTGGCAGCGTCATCACGGTAAACAGTGACTGCCTGTCAGAATTTCAGCAACATTTGCAATATAAATAAACATGCTGTCTCTTTCGGAATCAATTTTATGTGTTAACAATAAACACTTATAAAACAATGAAACTATCTCTTAGTTAATCTTCTCTTATAGTTATTTCAAGTGCTGTCCATTGGAATGGAGTAATCCATGACAGGATTTGGGCAGCAGCACACCAATAAGGCATCTCGGATTATTTCCATCTGTGCTATACGTGGTCAACAAAATAGGACTGTATTTATGGAATTAGTTATAGCTAGCGTTATTTTCAATGGACAGTACTTGCATAAACTATAATTACTGGAAGACGAAAGAAGTCATTAAGGTATATGACATAGTTTCCCTGTCTTTTAAATGTTTATTGTTATCATTAAAAAATTAAGAAAGTGACAGCATGTTTATTTATATTGCAAATGTTGTTGAAATTCTATACTCCATTTATATCGCCACTGAGGTGATTGAACTGAGGTTAGCAGTGGACTAAATATTGTGGTAGACCAGCAGTCTAAGACACACAGCATGTAACACTGGTGTCCTTGGTGTTACTTTTTTTAATGTCAATATGTTTTCTGCCATTCTCTACTGTCAACTATCAAATGAAGGCATGAATTCAAATATTAAAAAAAAAAACAGAAGGGATACAATTCTACATATGACCATTTCATGCAATTTCTTTTGTCAGCCGATACTTTTACACCAGAGATATTTTTTCTTTACCTTAAGAAACAATATGTGGTGCAGAGAATCTAAGCTCAAAGGTCCACTACCAATAGTCCAACGCTTTATAACTGCAATCTCTGAGTCATTAGTAAGAGGACCTTTGAGCATATTTTTCTTTCAGCATATTTTACATACAGTATGTAGTGAAAGAAAAAACTCAAACCGTCAACACATATAATCAAGGTGAGCAAATATTCTCTACAAATGCTTTTTCACCACATGTTGCACAATTATGATGTGCATTGATTCAAGATGACACCCAGTAGGTCATCACAGCTGATTTTAGGAGAAGTCAAACCAACAAAATATTTTGAGGACAAATATGAGAAACTGAATTACACATTTGAAGCACATTCTTCCAGATTTTGAATAGTGGCAGATCTTTAAACCATTTCACAGTTGTTAACGTAAACATTCCAAATGTGTCCCTGTTTATTTCCTGTTGCAGTGTATTTGAATGAAAAAAATATTTTAAACTGATTGTGACATGGAGGTTCTCAGGTATTTTGCTAAAGAAATACCATCAGTAGTTTGTGTGTGATCCATCTTAGGTTGAAAAAATATCTGCACTAATAGTTCTGCATCAGGAATATAAATCTTTTAGTCTCAATGCATCATCGTCCACCAGGTCACCTTACAGTAAAAATAGTCTCTTACTTTGTGTCTGATGGTCCAGATTCATTACTGAAAAATGGAGGTATAGCTTTGGACCGGTCACTCTTCATAGACAGACAGCTGGATACTGGAGACTCTGCTCTCTGTCTGTACTGAACTCTGCAAACACCAAGATGTTTTACCTCATATCACATGAATCCTTGATAAATTCTCTGATGTTAAAGCCATCTAATTAGCTCTAAATACACAAACTACTGCTACTGGCAACAATAACGAGGTTTAAAAGTTTGGAGCCGTTTTCTTAGATTAGATTACATCTTTTCTAGGTGACTGACAGCTGTCACAGATACTAAGAGGAAGATGGCACAAATGATTTAGCTTTGTCTGTGTCACAAAAAGTTTAAATTTTAGTTGGCAAATAAACTTCAGTAGAAACTTTAACATACAAACAAAATCTACAGAAAACATTGGCGGAGATAGCTGAAAAATGAGTCATGTAAATTTAATCAGCAGCTCTTACTTTGTGTCTGAGGGTCCAGGTTCATTACTGAAGTCCGGAAAATCCTCTTTGGACTGGTCACTCCTCATAGACATACAGCTGGGTACTGGAGACTCTGCTCTCTGTCTGTACTGAACTCTGCAAACACCAAGATGTTTTTATTTATATTGCTTGAATCCTTGATAAATTCTCTTTTTAGGTCATTAATGTAGCTCAAAACACACAAACTACTGTTACTGGCAACAATAACGAGGTTTAAAAGTTTTTAGCCATTTTCTTAGATTAGATTACATCTTTTCTAGGTGACGTACAGCTGTCACAGATACTAAGAGGAAGAGTTTATTTGACAAAGTCTGTTAAATTTTAGTTGGCAAATACATTTGTGTAGAAATTCGAATATTGCAGCTCTCTTACTTTGTGTCTGAGGGTCCAGGTTCATTACTGAAGTCTGGAAAATCCTCTTTGGACTGGTCACTCGTCATAGACAGACAGCTGGGTACTGGAGACTCTACTCTCTGTCTGTACTGAACTCTGCAAACACCAAGATGTTTTTATTTATATTGCTTGAATCCTTGATAAATTCTCTTTTTAGGTCATTAATGTAGCTCAAAACACACAAACTACTGTTACTGGCAACAATAACGAGGTTTAAAAGTTTTTAGCCATTTTCTTAGATTAGATTACATCTTTTCTAGGTGACGTACAGCTGTCACAGATACTAAGAGGAAGAGTTTATTTGACAAAGTCTGTTAAATTTTAGTTGGCAAATACATTTGTGTAGAAATTCGAATATTGCAGCTCTCTTACTTTGTGTCTGAGGGTCCAGGTTCAGAACTGAAGATCAGAAGATTATCTTTGGAGGACAGAGCTGTTCTGTCCTCCTCTTCCTCCACAAAATCATTCATCTTCTGATCTGAAGTCAGTCTGAGAGGTAAAACAGCAACACTGACTGTGGGCTCAGAACACAGGAATCAAGATAAGCAAGTTTGTTCAAGGGTCACAGGCAAGATAGAACAGAGAGAGACAGAAAGTAACACACACGCACGCACACACTCACACACCCACGCACGCACGCAAGAACGCACGCGCACACACACACACACACACACACACACACACACACACACACAGAGTTTAGAGTATAATAAAACCATCCAGCATTCATCTGGTCAGTTCTCTTTAAATCTCTGCTTGGTTTCTTGGATTACAGCAGGTTTAATGAATATTATTCAGCAAATCATGACCTTGTGTTCACAGAAGAATCAAACTGTTGAGTTCATTCCAACATGTCTTTCTTCTACAGTCCACAGGGAGAAAACTGACTCAGAGACTTTGACAGTGAAATAATAAAATGTTAGATTAACACTCACCCCGCGTCAGTGTCCTTCTGCTCTGTCGACTCAAAATGGAATCTGAGGTGAGGTTTCTTCCCAGTTCTCAAGGCCTATAGAAAGGAGGCTGGGTCACGCGCATTAAAATCTCGCCTGCACTCGCCAAAATTGTGCCAATCGCAACGCACAACCGCAGCTTCTGTTACACTGCATATGTTATACCTCATACCCCAAGACCAATGTCCGCCCGTGACCCAGCCTCCTTTTCATAGGCCTTGCCTGTTCTCATGTACCTGGATCAGTGTGGCTCCTCCCCTCTCAATTTACAAGAAATCTTTGACCTTAGAGTTTATCTATTATCAGCTTTTTAACACGTGTGTTTATGAGGGCTCCTGAAGTCCTGCGCAGACAAGCTGTGTGGGATTGTTGAACACATGTTCAACCTGAGCCTGAGGCTGGGGAAAGTGCCACAGTTGTGGAAGACATCCTGCGTGGTACCAGTGCCCAAGACCCCACACCCAAAGGACCTCAGCAGCTACAGGCCGGTGGCACTAACATCCCACCTGATGAGCGGCTGGTCCTTGCTCATCTCCGCCCCCTAGTGAGCCCATCGATGGACCCCACTACAGTTTGCCTAACCAACCTGGCATCGGGGTGGACGACGCCGTCATCTTCCTCCAACACCGAGCTCTCTCTCACCTGGAGAAGCCTGGGAGCACCGTGAGAATCATGTTCTTTGATTTCTCCAGTGCTTTCAACACCATACAGCCTGCGCTTCTGGGGGACAGCTAGAGACCATCGCCTCATGTCCTGGATACTGGACTACCTCACAAACCGTCCACAGTATGTGAGGAGCAGAAGGTGAAGCAGCTCACCACCGAAAACAGCTCCCTGCAGGAAAAAAATAGTTCCCTGCAGAAAGAAAACAGTTCCCTGCAGGAAAAACACAGCTCCCTGCAGGACGAAGTGAGGGAGCTCAAAGTGGCTCCCAAAACCAGCCCTGAAACGTTTTCAGCAGAGATCCAGGTGGAAAAGGATCAAAATCAAGCTCTGCAGCAGAAACTTGAGGAGCTTGAAGGGAAGAAGCACAGAATGTTGAAGAGGCTGAAAATCAAGATGAGGACACACATGGACGCCAACAAGGAGCTGGGCATGAAGCTCCAAGCTGAGCAGGAGGTCAGTCAGGGTCTCTGAACTGAACTAACTCAGCTCAAAGAACAGCACCAGGACAAGACCGGGTAGCTGGAGGCGGCGGTCCTGCAACGACTGTCAGATGGTGAGCGTGATGCTCACCACCAAATGACAGACACAAGATCCAAACTGATCGAGTCTCTCCGGACAGAAGTGGAAAACCTGGTACGATCCTTCAGGAGAACAACAGCAGCAGCCGGCCATGCTATAGATATATATATATGATATATATATATATATATCATATATATATGTTCATAGTGTAATTTGCATAGATATGTACTGTATATAGTATAATGCGCATATATATATATATGTATATAAACTGGGGAAAAAAAGTTCGGAAACTTGTGTTTGGTCGATTATTTCTCTGTTGTTACAATGCTAATTGGCATTGTATTTTACATCGTTGGAAAGCCTGTTTATTTACCTTCACAATGATGTCCAACTTGTAAGGATCATGCATTCGTGGGATGAGCAGCACAGCTGATTATGTGGGTAGCGTCCAAGAAAAATTTGCCAAAATGCTCCGTCAACGGTAAACAGTGTATTCTCCTGTTGGTACTGACTCTTGTTTTGAGTTGTTTGGTGGATTGGATGATTGAACTCTCTATCAGTAACAAGGAACAAACAAGACATATTGACTATTTTACACTTTATTCATTTAATACACCGTCAGGAGCCTCAGTAGTGGTGGAAGATCCATACGCAGCCACAACAGCCTGGCACCTCCTCCTCATGCTGGTCACCAACCTGGTCACACGTTGCTGTGGGATGGCGTTCCATTCCTCAACCAGGATTCGTTGCAGGTCAGCCAGCGTGGTTGTGTTGGTCACTCTAACACGTACAGCACGCCCAAGCTGATCCCACAAGTGTTGAATTGGGTTGAGGTCTGGACTCTTGGCAGGCCGTTCCATTCTCTCTACTCCCACATTGTGGAGGTAGTCTGTGATAACCCTGGCTCTGTGGGGGCGAGCGTTGTCATCTTAGAGGATGAAGTTAGGTCCCAGATTGTGGAGATATGGGATCGCCACTGGCTGCAGAATCTCATCCCGATATCTCACTGCGTTGAGATGGCCTTCAATGATGACAAGCCTTGTTTTGCCAGTGAAGCAAATGCAGCCCCACACCATGACTCTGCCCCCACCAAAAGCTGTTAATCAATTGGTTCAACAATCAGCATAGCGTTCTCCGCGTCGTCTCCGTACTTTGACCCTGCCATCCAACTTTGGCAGACAGAACCTGGACTCATCACTGAACATGACATTCCCCCACATGTTCAGGTTCCATTGTCTGTGTTGTCGACACCAGCGCAAACAGGCCTGACGGTGAAGGGCAGTCATTGCAGGCTTCCTGGTAGCCTTATGAGAATACACTGTTTACCATTGGCAGAGCATTTTGGCAAATTTTTCTTGGGACCTACCCACATAATCAGCTGTGCTGCTCATCCCACAAATGCATGATCCTTACAAGTTGGACATCATTGTGAAGGTAAATAAACGGGCATTCCAACGATGTAAAATACAATGCCAATTAGCATTGTAACAACAGAGAAATAACCGACCAAACACAAGTTTCCAAACTTTTTTTCCCAGTTTATATATGTATATATACAGTATATGTATATATATATATGTATATATGTATATGGTGTAATATGCATATATATGTGAATAATTGTAATGTGCATATATATGTATATAGTGTAATATCTATATAAATGTAGCTTGTGTATGTGTTTGTATGTATTAAATAAAAAAAATATTATATATAATCTATATCATGTTATTACAATCATCAGCCATCCAATGTTGCCATCAGCTGATAGGGTAAAAGAGAGGCTATGATTTTAATCATTCCTAATGTAGAGGGCAAAAGAGTTTTAGTTTCTCATGACCTAAATAATATTACAGCACCTACGTTACATGTGTGTTTTATATTATGCATGGTCCCTTACAAAAAAAGATAACAAATACAATTCTGGAGGAAACGCTAATTCTCTTATTTTATTTTTTGGTATTTTCTTCCCAACACGGCACAAAATATTGTATATATAATATAATCAGCTAGCAAGTCATCAAACTTTTGAAGGCGTTTTACTGAAGAGAAAAACTGATTTGATGGGGATTTTGATCTAAAAACGCTCTGGTGCTGATTTTTGACATATATTTTGACAAAGGGTGGTACTACAACTTCCACGTCCGTCACGTGATGCCATTGGACCCAAAACGACTTTTTCCCACAGACTTACATTGGGAAAGAGACGTCCGTAAATCAGTGGATAATTTTATTTTTTTAGGTAAATCAACTTCCCTGTTCGAACTTTTAAATGATTACGTCCTTTAAAGTTGTAAAATGCACTAATGGCCGAATCCAGTGGCGCATGAAGCCAAAATGGCTCGACTGCCGAGTCGCAAAACCCGGATCATCTGGCGATCTGCCGCATCCATTGGGCCCATAGAGCAGGCGCAGCAACGTTTCTTTTAACTCTGCCTCCCAGCCATCGGCCCAGCCCCAGTCTGGGTCTCATTCACATGAACGGAGGAAGAGACATAACTCTGGATTCGGATATTAGTGCATTTTACAACTTTTAGGACCTAATGATTTAAATAAGGGCTATTAGAGTGTTTGTACTGGGAAGTTGGATTTACCTCAGAAAAAATTATCCGCTGAGTTACAGACGTCTCTTCCCCAATGTAAGTGTAGGGGGAAAAGTCTTTTTGGGCCCAATGGCATCACGTGACTGACACAGAAGTTGTTGTACCGCCGGTTTAGCCCAATAGGATGACAAATAAACAACAACAAAAAGACAGTTCGGTGTGAGAAATCTGTATAAATAAAAAAAAAAGTGTTAAAGTGTTACTCATTTGTGTCATTCTTCCCCATTGCTAAGTCTCCCTGATGGTCTAGATTCGGCGCTCTCATCGCCGCGGGCCGGGTTAGATTCCTGATCAGGGAATACTGGGGTCACATGAAATGCTTGTACTGAGGTGATGTGGAACGCTTGTACTTTACTCAAAGAACACAATTTTGGAACAGGGTATTAATTGTCTGATTTACATTTGTGTCATCCAATGCCATGGCTCCATCATGGTCTAGTGGCTAGGATTTGGCGCTCTCACTGCTGTGGCCGGGGTCCAATTCCCGGTCAGGCAATGCTGAGGTGATGTGAAATGCTAATACTTTACTTAAACAAGCTAATTTTGGAACAGTGTATTAATTGGTTGATTATACATTAGCGTCATTCTTCCTCTTTGTCGTGGCTTCCTTATGGTCTAGTGGCTAGGATTCGGCGCACTCAACACCACAGTCTGGATTTGATTCCCGGTTAGGGAATACTGAGGTTACATAAAATGCTAGTACTGAGGTGAAGTGATATGAAATGATAGTATTTTGCTTAAACCAATTTTGGAACAGGGTATTAATTCATTTATTTTACATTCATGTCATTCTTCCACATTGCCATGGCTCCCTGAGAATTCTGTGCTCCACAGACAGACTCAGGACATCCTTTGTTGTCCCCCGAGCCATCAAACTGTACAACACCTCTCTAGGGAGGGGGGGACAAAGGAGGACGGTCTGCAGGACAGATAATAATGCACACAGTGCACTTTCATAGACTAAGCTACTGGAGGTACCCTGCACTATACTCATTTTTAACAGTTTCCTTCATCTCATTGTATTTTTATATCTGGTATATTTTTTTGTACTTTGTACTACTAACTTTTGTACTGCCTTTTTACTAACATGTTTTGCACTATGGAACTGTGATGCAGGAAACTTGAATTTCCCTCGGGATCAATAAAGTTACTATCTATCTATCTATCTATCTATCTATCCATCTATCAATAAATAGATCAAATTAGAAAGGGATTTACAAAAACACCATAAACACCATTTAAAAATACATTAATGAATTCATAAATAAGTAATGGAATTTAAATTCTATTTAGAAAATGCAGTTTAAAAAGATAAATAAATAACTGGATTCACAAATTGAATAAAGAACAGAGGTTTTAAATCAGGCATTCAAAAAGGCAACTTTCTTCTGTAGCCTGTGTAGCCTGCCACAAGCGGTCACAAGGTTTCATGAACTGTGTTCCCATAGATGTATATAGAACTGTATATAGATATGTATGTATGTATATAGATGTATGTATGTATGTATGTATGTATATAGATATGTATGTATATAGAACTGTATATAGAACTGTGTATAGATATGTATAGAACTGTGTTCCCATGGATATATATAGTTGATATATTATATTATATTATATTATATATAATATAATATATACATGTATATATCTCTAAATACATACATGTATATATGTCTACATACTATGTATGTCTGTGGTTCCCACTATCTCCCAACCACATAACCACCACCATGGATGTATTAAAGCACCACAACACGCCGGCTACGGCGAGCGAGGAGGCTCCGCGTTGTTTAAAGGCTTCCGGTCTCCCACTGTCAACACTTGGCTCGAGCGCTGCTGCTGCGGAGCAACGATGTCGGAGCCGGAGTCTCTGAGGTGCTCCAGCGCCAGAAACCGTGGAGGCGTACAGCGGGTTGAGGGAAAACTGCGAGCCAGCGTAGAGAAGGGGGATTATTATGAAGCACACCAGATGTACAGGACTTTATTTTTTAGGTAAGACTGACCGTTTCGTGTTAATATAGGGGCAGTTTGTAGATTGTCATTTTTGGCTTTGGGGCCTGCCTGTTCCAGATCGTTCTACTGTCAACCTTGCTACCATGCCTGTCCGCTTGTGATTGGCTGAATCCCACCGAGGACCCGCCCACTCATGTCGGTCCGTCTGTTTGAGTGGACAACTGCGCTGTCAATCACTAATCACAAAATGGGACTGCTAACTACGGCTAGTTAGCTAGCTAGCTAGCTAGCTACGTGTTTAGCAACACAACTAATGATAGCCGAGTTAGCTGGACTGCTAATACAAGACAGTCAGACCGCTATGCGTTATTGAAACATATACTTAACACGTAAATGAACAGAATATAGCGGCTAACTGCTTTGTTAACCTTAAACGTGTGTTGAAACTGTCCAGCTGTGTTAGCATGTAGCCATGTAGCCGCATACTGCACCGCAGCAGTCTGACCTGATGGCTGGACATGTTTTGCCTACTGCCTAGTATATTTAACTAATCTTGATTTAAAAGCTAGTTATGCTCACATGACCATTGGTCACATTTGCAGACACTGGGAAGTCTTGTCAGAACCAGTCATAGTCTGTTTTCCAGTGTCTGTCTATTTCATTAAGTATTATATACATATTAATAATATTACATTTATTTATTGTACATACTACATTTATTTATTGACGGACTGCACACACTATGTTCACCCATTCACTCTGTATCTTTTATATCTCTATTTATTGCTTTTGTAATGTTTGTATACCTTTACCTCTCCTGTGTTTCACTCTGTTCGCTGATGTTGCTGCTTTGACACCTGAATTTCCCTCTGGGGATTAATAAAGGTTCATCTTATCTTATCTTATTAAATATTCACACACTTACACACACTTACTGGTGTACATAGCTACCTGCTCCAATACAGAATAGGAGCCTGGATGCAGTTAGTTAGGGGTGATGAATAGATTAGTTGTGCTGCTAAACTGGTTGGCTATCTGCTTGGAGCATAATTTACTAAAGAAGGCGATTTGTTCTAAATCCAGCCCATTTAAAGACGATCCTTCTCCATATCACAGAGTGAGTTTGTCAGCCCTCTGCCTCTTCGTCATCGTCTTTCTCTTTCTCATGACTAGCAGTCATGATTGCAATAGGATTTCTGGAAATCCTCTCACACTTGCAAAATGGGGAGTCAAAAAAAATGCTGCAGCTTGCCTGTGTTCCTCAAGAAAGTTGTGATACTCTATGTAATATTCACATTGATAACCTTGTTTTGTATCTCAAGCTAAACCAGCGTGCATGTATCTTATCTTGTAGCCCCATGGTCTTGAGTGATGTCAAAAACAAGCTTGTGTCCGTCTCGATAAGCAAATGGTATCTCATATGTAATGCTGACACTCCTGTTTGACACTCCTGTTTTTCAACAGGTACATGTCACAGGCAAAACATGCTGAGGCCAGGGAGCTGATGTACAACGGCGCTCTACTGTTCTTCAGCTATAACCAGGTACATGCTATATTAGATCTCCACTCGATTAGCTGGCTTATATCCCACAGCAAGTTTGTTTTAAAGTCTTGAATGTCAAGTGTGCACATTGTTTGTTGAAACACCCCAGATAGGGAAATGATAATGTCCTGTTTCAAAGTAGCTTTGTTGGGTGACTGTATTTATTGTTTATTTTAGTATAATTGTAACACTAGAGTAGTGTCTACAAGCTTGTCATTCACAAGGGAAACCACACATGTAAGAATGTTAGTTTTGTATGGGGTCCATCTTTGTGTGTGCAGAAAGCTAATATTGATATGAGATTATTACTGGTCATACTGTATATAAACTCTGTTTTGAGAGTAGTTGCACTAATGCTGCACATGCATCATCAAGTTTACCCTAATCTAAGCTTCCACACAAAAATATTTTGTTTAGTGTGCATGTAAAGTAAGCCAGGAGTCAGTTAGATGCTAGTTTGTCAGTTTGGGTAATGAATTCAAGATGGATAGATGGATTAAGCTTCTTCTGGGGGCGGCAGTAGCTCAGTCCATAGGGACTTGGCTTGGGAACCAGAGGGTCGCCGGTTCAAGTACTGAGTGTGCTTGAGAGATGCCAGTTTGCCTCTTGAGCAAGGCACCAAACCCCCAACTGCTTGGGGTGCCTGTCATGGGCAGCCTCCTCGCTCTGACATCTCTCCATTAATGCATGTATATAGGTCCTGTTTGTGCATGTGTGTGTGTGTGTATTTCAGGCCTGTGTGTACTATGTACTATGTAAATTAACAGTGAAAAAAATTAAATTTCCCCTCGGGGATCAATAAAGTGCCTTCCTTCTTCTTCTTTTTCTTCTCCCAGCCCCCAAGGTACTTGTGTAAAATACCAAATTCTTTTGAAAAATATGTAATTAAAGATGCACTTGATTGTGTTTTCATCTCCAGCAAAACAGTGCAGCAGACCTGTCCATGCTGGTACTGGAGGTGTTGGAGAAATCTGAGACAAAAGTTGAAGATGAAATATTAGGTGAGTGGCAGCCACCAATTCACCTACAAGACTACCTGCGCTAATCTATACATTTTATAAAAAGATATGTTTAAGGGTGGATAGTTTCTGAATATTTTACATTACAGCACCTTTCACAGCAAGATTTACACAAATAAGAAGCACTTAAAATTTCAGCTTTTAAAGTTGATTCCATTGCCTCTGAAAGATACTTCAGAACACTGAACAAGTGCAAAAGTAAAATCCATTAAATTTCAGCCTTTTAGGGACATGAATAATGCTTTACAAGAAAAATGTAGCCATTGCAAAATGTTCTAATGTTGAAATTAGGGCTGTCAAATTAACGCGATGATAACACATTAGTGCAAATTTGTTTTAACGCCACTAATTACTTTAACACATTGACGCAACTTGCAATTTTTAGGTTGTAGTGGGCTCAGTTTAAAAGCTAGAATGAAGATACTGGCATCATATGAAACTGCAAAACCTAAGGAATCCTTACAATGTCATACTAGCTTGTCGCGAAGGAGGGTAAATAACGTCTAAACTTGCACTAAATTTTGGCGAGGAAAAACTGCCATGGCCATTTTCAACGAGGTCCTTTTGACCTCAAGATATATTAATGAAAATGGGTTCTATGGGTACCCACGAGTCTCCCCTTTACAGACATGCCCACTTTATGATAATCACATGCAGTTTTTAGGCAAGTCATAGTCAGGTCAACACACTGACACACTGACAGCTGTTGTTGCCTGTTGGGCTGCAGTTTGCCATGTTATGATTTAAGCATATTCTTTATGCTAAATACTGTACCTGTGAGGGTTTCTAGATAATACTAGTCATTGTTTTCTGTTGTTAATTGATTTCCAATAATAAATATATACATACATTTGCATTAAGCAAGTATAGTTGCCCACTCCCATGTTGATACGAGTATTAAATACTTGAGAAATCTCTTTTAGCTACATTTTGAACAGATACAAAATTTGTGATTAATTAGCGATTAATTGTCATTAACTATGGACAATAATGCAATTAATCATGATTAAATATTTGAATCGATTGACAGCCCTAGTTGAAATGTAAAAAGATATACATTATTTACAGTAGATCATCCTGATCAATAAGTACCAGTCTTTTAATGCAGTGAGGCATTTTTGACAGCTGGCGTACCCGATTGCATGTGATGGATTGGGCTTTACATGTATAGCCAATACAGATCCACTATTGATTGGCCTTCATACTGTAGTGATGTGCTGGATTTGTTTGGGACATCTCTAGTCTGTGTAATTGCTTATAAATGCTGCAGGATTAAATTGTCATAACAATCAGAGAAGTCAGCCTTTCAGGAGGAGGGGCATAAAAGGGACATTCTCTGATGCTGTTGGGGTTGTGTGTGTGATTGTTGAGCAGAAAGCCTGGCTAAGCTGTTCAGCCGGATGGACCAGAACTCTCCAGAGAGAGTCGCGTTTGTGTCCAGAGCCTTGAAATGGTCCACAGGAGGGTCCGGCAAGTTGGGTCACCCAAAACTACACCAGCTGCTAGCTGTCACCTTGTGGAAAGGTAATGAATGAATTATTTAGTTTTATAAAGTGTAGAGGAGAATAATACATGGTTATCACAAGTTATGATAAATATTGAATCTAACGATGTAAAACAGATAGTTGAGTATTTGAGTCTCTCAAATAATCTCATCAGTTATCCAAATATCTATATCATCACAGTCCTAAACATGATGCTTCACATCCTAACAAAACCAACTGAAGGGAAACACACAATGGCAGCATATGATGTTCACCAAAACACCCGTCGCCTATTGTTTTGTAAACTCAGGCACCAGCAGCATCATGATGCGTGTTAACCCTCGTCACAATAAGCACTGTCCTTTCTGTCAGCATTGACACCCGT